>NC_137897.1:62668509-62781009 GCF_963455335.1 Martes martes
GTTTACACAGAGCATCAAGACCAGCTAGAGGTGAGGAGGGCCTTCTTGGATCTTTCTGGGTGTGAACACAGTACTGAGAATGTGTGTAACTTAGTTTCCCAGGAATATATTTGAGCTTTTCATAGTCTGCTATCAATATCTCACTCTCCAGTTTTCCCTTTTGAATGTTTTGGTCAATGTATTGTTAGCACCAAATGGTATTGTTATCTTGGTTATATGTGATGTGAAAGAATTGCTGCTGATTGTTTTTAGCAAATATTTTATGAAATGGGCTCTTCCAACTGAATGAAATCTGAGTCAGGTCAGATAGAGATAAGTCCTTACTTAGAGTACAAAATTTTAGAGAAGAGATGACTGATTTATCAAAAAATAACAATTATCTGAGAATTACACCTTTGAGGACCTCCCAACTTGTTCTGGCCCTTCCAGTGATCCACTAAGCTATTAATTTTCACAGACAACAATAACTGAGAGGCTATTTGCTTATTTTTTTAATTCTTTATTCAAATTTTAGCTAGTTAACATACAGTGTAATATTGGCTTCAGTTGTACAATTCAGTGATTCAACACTTACATACAGCAACCTGTGCTCATCACAAGTACACTCCTTAATCTCCATCATGTATTTAAGCCATTTTCTTAAAGTCTTATTTATTTTTAGGGGAGAGGAGCAGAGGGAGAGGGAGAGAGACAGAATCTTAAGCATACTCCTTGCTGTGTGTGGAGCCCAACATGGGACTCAATCCCACAACTCTGAAATCACTATCTGAGCCAAAATCAAGAGTTAGATGCTCAACTGACTGAGTTATCCAGATGCCCCATAAACCATTTATTTTATTTTATTTTATATTAATATATAATGTATTATTTGCCTCAGCGGCACAGGTCTGTGAATCATCAGGCTTACACATTTCACGCACTTACAATAGCACACATCCTCCCCAATGTCCATAACCCAGCCACCCTATCTCTTCCCTCACACTCCCCACAACTTCTCAGTCAGGGAAGAAGAGAAAGTTGGAAATATGGCAAGGTAAATGTTCCATATCTCACTGTTCTTACAAAAATTTAGCTGTGACTCTGGAATAACACTCCTCTATTGTAAGATTTTGTTGATTTTCCAGATTTCTAAAAAAACTGATTTTCACAATCTTTTGCTTTTATGAAGAGGATTAGATTTTTGGAGGTCTTTACTCAGCCATTACAAAAGTCCTTCTCAATTTCATCTTTTAAATTACAAATCCAATTTCCAGTTGTTTCAGCTACCTATTACATCTCAGTTGTTTCCGTATTTTGTAGTTTTGGAGGTATTGATCCATTTATTTTAAATTATGGAGTTTATGAGTATAAAATTGGTTGCAATATTCCATTGCTATCATTTTAATGGCAGCAGGATCTGTAATGAGAGCTTCATTTTTATTTATAATATTGGTGATTTGTTTCTTCTCTCTTTTTATATCTGTCAGCCTTTCTAAAAGTTTGTCCATTATTGGTCTTTTCAAAGAACCAAATGCTAGTTTTATTGATTTTCTCTGATTTTTTAAAAAATTCTTATCACTCTCATTATTTTCTTCCTTGTGCACACCATGGATTTATTTTGCTCTTCTCTTTTTAGTTTCTTAATTTTGGCATTCACATTATTCATGTGAGACCTTTTCTCATCCTTAATGTAAACACTTAGTGCTATAAATTTACTTTGTAGTGCAAAACACTTTTAGCTACAAACCACATATATTTAATATGTTGAAATTTTATTTTCATTTAGTTCCTCATATTTCCCATTGCTTTGAGATTTCTTCTTTGACTCATGGGTTGGACAAGGATGCATGTCACTTCTGTAAGTAGTCTAAGAAAAACGTTTCTTAAAGTCATTTCAGGAAGGCAATTCTATAATTTTTTTAACAAAAACTATTTTTACAAAACATGTGATTTTCTAACTCAATTTTATCATACCAACCAAAAAGGTGAGAAAAATATTTTGTTCAAGTTACATGTACAAATATATAAATAACCAGTAAATCTTTCCAAAGTGTAGTATGGGCTTTCTTTGGGTCAAATATGGTACATTATTCTACAATTTCTCTCACAATATCAAGTTCTTACAGAATGAAAATTAATGGCCAGATGGCTCATGGCTGCTATTTGCTCCACTTGTGTTTTTCAGAGGTTCTTTTCACCTTCCACCAGAGAGGATGGCATCTTATATAATTTGGGCACATTGTTTATCATGGTTCCTTGAGTCTGTGAGACTTGGTGGTGAAAGGCTATCATTATTGCCCCACCCCATCTGCCATTCAACAAGCCAGAATAGGATCAGACTTGAGAGGCCAGAGGTATCTGCCATTTGTTCATAGTCAGGAGTTACCATTGTCTTGAGTCCTAGGCTAAGCTGTTGAATGACTGAGGTGAGGGCTCTATATGCCAGTGTCCCCATTCAGCTCAGCTCATTCAGCTTACTTGTTGGCTTGGGGTCAGTATGGCTCAGAAAGTATAAGGTATGCTCCACTTCTCATAGCACTGTCTGAGAGAACTCAATGGTATCATTTTTATCTGTGTCAAGCACAGACTCTATCACAGAGATGGTGTTCAATCAAATCTCATTGAATATGTTAACAGATAAAAGAATGAGATTAAAGGTAAAGATGTCTAATATGATTTGTACTAAATCCAGTCTCTGCTAGGAATAGGCTCTACAGCTACTGAATTGAGCAAGGTTTAGAGATTATTGCACATAGGAATGCAACAAAATTCATTTTTCATTTGGGTTTACATGTTCTTATGATAGGTATTCCTCATATAGAACAGTACAGACTGCAGCACTATTTTTTTTTCTTTTGTTTTGTTCTGTTTTGTTTTGTTTCTGAAGCACTTTGAATTGCAAAAGCAGCAGAGCTCTCCAACTGATGTATGTCCAACGCAGATAGGTTACAAGTGAGATGAAACTTGTGTTCTCTTACTGATCAGAGTGGTAAGCTATGACCTAAAGTAGCCAGAGTTCTAGGGATGAAGTTACCAATGTCCTAGTGCCAGTTATCCCTGGATTAAGAAATCCTCTCTGCTTAATTTAGTGTGCCACAAAAATATTATCATTGTTCACATATTCCATGATGTGAAGTGGTTGGTAAATCCTGTACACACTATACTTTCTTGTGAGTAGTTTAATGTGTAATATTCAATAAAGACCTGTTTTGTGAATCCTTAGCTGCACTGAGTTTACATATACTCATGAAATATTCTAGAGAGCTTTCCAAGAAATTTTATCTTTGCTATTGCACCCGTATTTTTCATCCAATATAATGTGTAAAGCAGTCTTACAATCTTGGTAAAGACATCCAACAAAATGTGTCAAGCAGTCTTACAATCTTGGTAAAGCTATGAAAATTTAATAATTATTTTCCTATAAAGAATCGTTTTACCTTGGTTAAAATGGAATAAATATACTCTAAAACAGGCAGATTACCTATAAGTAGAATATAAGCTCACTTTCTTTTCAGAAAAAAAGTTAAAACTGCCCAGCATTTACTGTAGCTACGCTTCAAAGAAAGAAATACTCACTTCTTTCTTGTGGTCAAAATGTTCTATTCTATACTGAAACCTGTGAAATTTTCCCCCTGTCATGATCAGTTATTGATTCATTAGTCATTAGTCATTGATTCATTGACAAATACATCTTGAGCATATTCTATGCAATGATATGTTCAGCAGAATAAAAAAAAGTGTAAGGCATGGTTCTTGTTCTCAAAGAATTTATAGTCTATTTGGAGAGGCAATACATTAAAAAGTTTAAAATAATGGTAAAACAGTGTGGGCTATTTTCCATGGTGGCATAAAATGAAATACTAAAGGAGTCATAATGATTGTAAGTGATATTGGAGTTCAGAAGGCACAAGGATATTGTATGACTTCCTGGAATTGATGGGAGATAAACCAGGCCTTGAAGGAAGAAGGGAGAAAAAAATAATAATAACAAATACTTACCTAGCAGGTACTCCCTGCCAGCTACCTTCTTCAGAATATTTTACACCAGGTTCATTTAATACCCACAAATACACTAGGAAACACAGAGAGTTTTAGTAACTTGGTTAAGATAACATAGCTAGTAAGTGTCAGAATAAAACACAGGCAGTCTGTGTTCTAACCACTATACTGTAGTATCCCTTGGTAGATAGTCTAGGACTTGAGGAGTGAATGCAGAAAAGCATAGTAGAGTATATCAATGAATAGACTAACGAAGGGGATGGGTTTGATAAGAAAGGTGATGTGTTTCTGCTTCTTTTGAGGTTAGGACTCTATCTAGTTAGAATTAAAGCCTATGGCTCAGGGTTACCAAGGTTCCACAAGAACCAAAGGAATAAAGTTCACTAACCTTACTTGTTACTTATTTTCTATAACTCTAAATTTTTAGGTTTAGAAGTGGGTCATATGTGTAGTATTTGTCTTTCCTTATATAGTGTCAATAATTAGGTTTTACAATTTAGATGTTTAAACTATGATGGCTGACAAATCCCTGTTTGCACCATGTATAGGATTAGGTGGATTAAATTGAATTTTTGAGGATCATGTCCTTGAGATCAGGCCTGATGGGGAGCCATTGGAAGTGTTCAGGTAAGAGAACACAGCAATAATAAAATCTTATCTGGTAATTTTATGCAGGATGGGTTTGACAATAAATGATCAGTTTCCAGAAATGAACAACTACAGATCTCACTTTGCTAGGCTCATTTCTGCTTTTACTCAAATAAAACTGTATGATCAAAAAACTCTAAGGTTAAAAAAGGTTTTTTTTTTTTCCTTTTTAAGTTTTCAACCTAGTTACCCTGAGGCTTTAAAGACCTAACATTAAATTGATAGTTTTTTCAGCTATCTGCCACATATAGAATTCTGGTCATCTTTAACATTTTTAGGAGGCTTTGGTGCATCTGTATAGAATATGCAATATTTCAGCTTTCAGTTAAATATTTCATACATAAGACTTCCACCAAAATTCGAGTGTAAAAATGTTAGCTATTTCACAGAGAACTTTACATTTCGTTAAGTCTGCTTTAAGGTGTTTGAATTACTTCTTACTATAAAGTCACTTTTAAGACAAGAAGCTGCTCAAAATCTCCTGTTGTATTTGGTAATTTAAGAAGTCTTTGGCACTTTGTGTTCTTGCTTTTCATTTGTTCATTATTTTAATTTGCAAATCCAAGAAACATAATTCTTATAACAATTCCAATTTTCTTTTCTTCACAATGATTTTTTCAAATCTTATCCAGTAAGGGGAGGACCTGATCTTCTACAATTTCCTCAAAGTCTAAACTAAGAGCTGTAAGCACTTAACAACTAATCAGCTCAATTCAGCTCACCTGTGTGAGTGATCCTTGACAGCTCCATCTGCTTTGAATCAGGGTATTTTTCTTTCCTTTCTTTAAAAAAAATACTTAAAGGGAAAATATCTAATGAACTTGCAAAACTACTTTCAACCATTTTTAGCATTATTCAATGTAGAAAATGTTTTAAAAAGGATACATTTACTTAATGCATATGTCTAATCAACAAATGACTGTCAAATTATTAGCAATAAATACTATTGACAAGAGATAAAGCACAAATGACCAGAAAGCTAGATACAAATTATAAAAGAAATTGAGAAAACATTAGCTAAAAATAAAAATTAAAATTGGAATCTAATCTTTTAAAAACTACAAATCATTTATGAAAACTATTTAAAATGGTAGAAATTATTATATTAACTAAAGTAAATGTTAAATCTCTTAAGAGAAAGGGCAGGTATTTAATACTGTATTAGGAATGAATTTGAGATTGAGGAAATTACTCTAGAATAAAACAGTGTCTTTATCACTACTATGTAGAAAAGGATCTGCTCTTACTTTCACTTGCATCCTTTGATATTGATCCATATTGTTTCTGTGTTGAAGCTCATCACATTTTACAAAAATATCAAAAACCTCACCTGGTCAATAAAAGCCATATTTCCTCAGAAGAATAATGCAGACCTTTTGACTATGAAGTACATTTTACATCTAGCTAAGTCTAGCTGAAATAAGAACGTACTATTTTTTTTAATTTTTAATTTTTTATTTATTTTAATAAACATATAATGTATTTTAATCCCCAGGGGTACAGGTCTGTGGATTGTCAGGTTTACACATTTCACAGCACTCATCATAGCCCATACCCTCCCCAATGTCCATATTCCCACCACCCTCTCCCATCCCCCCTCCCCCCAGCAACCCTCAGTCTCTTTTTTGAGATTGAGTCTTTTATGGTTTGTCTCCCTCCCAATCCCATCTTTTCATTTTTTCTTTTCCTACCTCTCCCCAACCCCCCACATTGCATCTCCACTTCCTCATATCAAAGAGATCATATGATAGTTGTCTTTCTCCGATTGACTTATTTCACTAAGCATAATACCCTCTAGTTCCATCCACGTCGTCGCAAATGGCAAGATTTCATGTCTTTTGATGGCTGCATAGTATTCCATTGTGTATATATACCACTTCTTCTTTATCCATTCATCTGTTGATGGACATTCTAGGTTCTTTCCACAGTTTGGCTATTGTGGACATTGCTACTATAAACACTCGGGTGCACGTGCCCCTTCGGAGCACCACGTTTGTATCTTTAGGATATATACCCAGTAGTGCAATTGCTGGGTCATAGGGTAGTTCTATTTTCAGTTTTTTGAGGAACCTCCACACTGTTTTCCAGAGTGGTTGCACCAGCTTGTATTCCAACCAGCAGTGTAGGAGGGTTCCCCTTTCTCTGCATCCTCGCCAGCATCTGTCATTTCTTGACTTGTTAATTTTAGCCATTCTGACTGGTGTGAGGTGGTATCTCATTGTGGTTTTGATTTGTATTTCCCTGATGCCAAGTGATGTGGAGCATTTTTTCATGTGTCTGTTGGCTATCTGGATGTCTTCATTGCAGAAATGTCTGTTCATGTCCTCTGCCCATTTCTTGATTGGATTATTTGTTCTTTGGGTGTTGAGTTTGCTAAGCTCTTTACAGATTTTGGATACTAGCCCTTTATCTGATACGTCATTTGCAAATATCTTCTCCCATTCTGTCAGTTGTCTTTTGGTTTTGTTAACTGTTTCCTTTGTTGTGCAAAATCTTTTGATCTTGATGAAATCCCAATAGTTCATTTTGCCCTTGCTTCTCTTGCCTTTGGCGATGTTCCTAGGAAGAGGTTGCTGCGGTTGAGGTCAAAGAGGTTGCCGCCTGCATTCTCCTCAAGGATTTTGATGGATTCCTTTCTCACATTGAGGTCCTTCAACCATTTTGAGTCTATTTTCATGTGTGGTGTAAGGAAATAGTCCAATTTCATTTTTCTGCATGTGGCTGTCCAATTTTCCCAGCACCATTTGTTGAAGAGGCTGTCTTTTTTCCATTGGACATTCCTTCCTGCTTTGTCGAAGATTAGTTGACCATAGAGTTGAGGGTCTATTTCTGGGCTCTCTATTCTGTTCCATTGATCTATATGTCTGTTTTTGTGCCAGTACCATACTGTCTTGATGATGACAGCTTTGTCATAGAGTTTGAAGTCTGGAATTGTGATGCCACCGACTTTGGCTTTCTTTTTCAACATTCCTTTGGCTATTCGAGGTCTTTTCTGGTTCCACATAAATTTTAGGATTATTTGTTCTATTTCTTTAAAAAAATGGATGGGATTTTGATAGGGATTGCATTAAGTGTGTAGATTGCTTTAGGTAGAATAGACATTTTCACAATATTTGTTCTTCCAATCCATGAGCATGGAATAGTTTTCCATTTCTTTGTGTCTACCTCAATCTCTTTCATGAGTACTTTATAGTTTTCTGAGTATAGATTCTTTGCCTCTTTGGTTAGATTTATTCCTAGGTATCTTATGGTTTTGGGTGTGATTGTAAATGGGACTGACTCCTCAATTTCTCTTTCTTCTGTCTTGTTGTTAGTGTAAAGAAATGCGACTGATTTCTGTGCATTGATTTTATATCCTGACACTTTACTGAATTCCTGTACACGTTCTAGCAGTTTTGGAGTGGAGTCTTTTGGGTTTTCCACATATAGTATCATATCATCTGCAAAGAGTGATAGTTTGACTTCTTCTTTGCTGATTTGGATGCCTTTAATTTCTTTTTGTTGTCTGATTGCCAAGGCTAGGACTTCTAGTACTATGTTGAACAGCAGTGGTGATAATGGACATCTTTGGCGTGTTCCTGACCTTAGCGGAAAAGCTTTCAGTTTTTCTCCATTGAGAATGATATCTGCAGTGGGTTTTTCATAGATGGCTTTGATAATATTGAGGTACATGCCATCTATTCCTACACTTTGAGGAGTTTTGATCAGGAAGGGATGCTGCACTTTGTCAAATGCTTTTTCAGCATCTATTGAGAGTATCATATGGTTCTTGTTCTTTCTTTTATTAATGCATTGTATCACATTGATGGATTTGCGGATGTTGAAGCAACCTTGCAGCCCTGGAATAAATCCCACTTGGTCGTGGTGAATAATCCTTTTAATATACTGTTGGATCCTATTGGCCAGTATTTTGGTGAGAATTTTCGCATCTGTGTTCATCAAGGATATTGGTCTGTAATTCTCTTTTTTGGTGGGATCCTTGTCTGGTTTTGGGATCAAGGTGATGCTGGCCTCATAGAATGAGTTTGGAAGTTTTCCTTCCATTTCTAATTTTTGGAACAGTTTCAGGAGAATTGGAATTAATTCTTCTTTAAATGTTTGGTAGAATTCCCCTGGGAAGCCATCTGGTCCTGGACTTTTGTTTGTTTGGAGATTTTTTTTTTTTAGATTTTATTTATTATTTATTCAACAGACAGAGATCACAAGTAGGCAGAGAGGCAGGCAGAGAGAGAGGAATGGAAGCAGGCTCACTGCAGAGCAGAGAACCCGATGTGGGACTCGATCCCAGGACCCCGGGATCGTGACCTGAGCCGAAGGCAGAGGCTTTAACCCACTGAGCCACCCAGGTGCCCCTGTTTGGAGATTTTTGATGACTGTTTCAATCTCCTTACTGGTTATGTGTCTGTTCAGGTTTTCTATTTCTTCCTGGTTCAGTTGTGGTAGTTTATATGTCTCTAGAAATGTATCCATTTCTTCCAGGTTGTCAAATTTGTTGGTGTAGAGTTGCTAGTAGTATGTTCTTATAATTGTTTGTATTTCTTTGGTGTTGGTTGTGATTTTTCCTCTTTCATTCTTGATTTTATTTATTTGCATCCTTTCTCTTTTCTTTTTGATAAGTCTGGCCAGGGGTTTGTCAGTCTTATTAATTCTTTCAAAGAACCAGCTCCTAGTTTCATTGATTTGTTCTATTGCTTTTTTAGTTCCTATTTCATTGATTTCTGCTCTGGTCTTTATGATTTCTCTTCTCCTGCTGGGTTTAGGTTTTCTTTGTTGTTCTTTCTCCAGCTCCTTTAGGTGTAGGGTTAGGTTTTGTATTTGAGACCTTTCTTGTTTCTTGAGAAAGGCTTGTACCACTATATATTTTCCTCTCAGGACTGCCTTTGTTGTGTCCCACAGATTTTGAACCGTTGTGTTTTCATTATCATTTGTTTCCATGCATTTTTTCAATTCTTCTTTAATTTCCTGGTTGACCCATTCATTTTTTAGAAGGATGCTGTTTAGTCTCCATGTATTTGCGTTCTTTCCAAATTTCCTCTTGTGATTGAGTTCTAGCTTCAGAGCATTGTGGTCTGAAAATATGCAGGGAGTGATCTCAATCTTTTGATACTGGTTGAGACCTGATTTATGACCCAGGATGTGGTCTATTCTGGAGAATGTTCCATGTGCATTAGAGAAGAATGTATATTCTGTTGCTTTGGGATGGAATGTTCTGAATATATCTGTGATGTCCATCTGCTCCAGTGTGTCATTTAAGGCCTTTATTTCCTTGTTGATCTTTTGCTTAGATGATCTGTCCATTTCAGTGATGGGAGTGTTAAGGTCCCCTGCTATTATTGAATTACTGTCAATGTATTCCTTTGATTTTGTTGTTAATTGGTTTATATAGTTGGCTGCTCCCATGTTAGGGGCATAGATATTTAAGATTGTTAGGTCTTCTTGTTGGACAGACCCTTTGAATATGATATAGTGTCCTTCCTCATCTCTTATTATAGTCTTTGGCTTAAAATCTAATTGATCTGATATAAGGATTGCCACCCCAGCTTTCTTCTGATGTCCATTAGCATGGTACATTGTTTTCCACCCCCTCACTTTAAATCTGAAGGTGTCTTCGGGTCTAAAATGAGTTTCTTGTAGGCAGCATATTGATGGGTTTTGTTTTTTTATCCATTCTGATACCCTGTGTCTTTTTTTTTTTTTTTTGATTGGGGCATTTAGCCCATTAACATTCAGGGTAACTATGGAGAGATATGAATTTATTGCCATTGTATTGCCTGTAAGGTGACTGGTACTGTATATTGTCTCTGTTTCTTTCTGATCTACTACTTTTAGGGTCTCTCTTTGCTTAGAGGACCCCTTTCAGTATTGCCTGTAGAGCTGGTTTGGTGTTTGCAAATTCTTTCAGCTTTTGTTTGTCCTGGAAGCTCTTTATCTCTCCTTCTATTTTCAATGATAACCTAGCCGGATATAGTATTCTTGGCTGCATGTTTTTCTCGTTTAGTGCTCTGAATATATCATGCCAGTTCTTTCTGGCCTGCCAGGTCTCTGTGAATAGGTCTGCTGCCAATCTAATGTTTTTACCCTTGTATGTTACAGACTTCTTGTCCTGGGCTGCTTTCAGGATTTTCTCTTTGTTGCTAAGACTTGTAAGTTTTACTATCAGGTGACAAGGTGTGGACCTATTTTTATTGATTTTGAGGGGTGTTCTTAGCATCTCCTGGATTTTGATGTTTGTTCCCTTTGCCATATTAGGGAAATTCTCTCCAATAATTTTCTCCAATATACCTTCCGCTCCCCTCTCTCTTTCTTCTTCTTCTGGAATCCTAATTATTCTAATGTTGTGTCGTCTTATGGTGTCGCTTATCTCTCGAATTCTCTCCCCGTGGTCCAGTATTTGTTTGTCTCTCTTTTGCTCAGCTTCTTTATTCTCTGTCATTTGGTCTTCTATGTCACTTATTCTTTCTTCTGCCTCATTTATCCTGGCAGTAAGAGCTTCCATTTTTGATTGCACCTCATTAATAGCTTTTTTGATTTCAACTTAGTTAGATTTTAGTTCTTTTATTTCTCCAGAAAGGGCTTTTATCTCTCCGGAGAGGGTTTCTCTAATATCTTCTATGCCTTTTTTGAGCCCGGCTAGAACCTTGAGAATCATCATTCTGAACTCTAGATCTGACATATTACCAATGTCCGTATTGATTAGGTCCCCAGCCTTCGGTACTGCCTCTTCTTCTTTTTTTTGTGGTGAGTTTTTCCACCTTGTCATTTTGTCCAGATAAGATTTGCTTTCTCCTCCTCTAGCATTCCACTGTTCTTGGTGAGTGAAGTTGGTCTTGGCTGGGTTTCTTGTTGATCTTCTGCGGGAGGGGCCTGTTGTAGTGATTCTCAAGTGTCTTTGCTGCAGGCGGAATTGCACTGCCCTTGCCAGGGGCCGGGCTAAGTCATCCGCTCGTGTTTGCTTTGGGGAGCTTTTGTTCCCTGAGTGCTTTCCATAGAGTTCCGGAGGACAGGAATGAAGTTGGCGGCCTCCCAATCTCCAGCCCGGAGGAGCCAAGAGCTTCGGGTCCCGCTCCTCAGTGCACCCTCAGAGAAAAGCGCCCAACCGCCCTGCCTCCCTGGCCTGCGGTCGCGTCTGGAGGAAAGCAGTCAATTGCTGGCACTTGGAGAAAAGTGCCCGGTTGCTTTCGTCTCAGTGTCCTCCGGCCGCACTCCGAGCCCACCCAGCCTGCGACTGGCACAAGGTAACCCCGGGCTGAGAGCTCACTCCTCGGCTTTGTCGCTGTAGCCCGCTTCCCTGCTCTAATACCTGTGAGCTCTGCAGCACTCAGACACCCCTGGTACTTCTGTGACCCCGCGGGACCTGGGGTTATGCTGACCCCGCCTGGGCTTCCCCCCGGTTTAGCCTCTGGAGCGATGTCCCTCCATGGAGCAGACTTTTAAAAGTCCCGATTTTGTGCTCCGTTGCTCTTGCCGGGACCCAGCCCCTCCCCCCACAGTTTGTCTTCCCATCGCTTTGGATTCACTTCTCCGCAGGTCCTACCTTTCAGAAAGTGATCGATTTTCTGTTTCTAGAATTGTTGCTCTTTTTCTCTTCTATTTCCCGTTGGATTTGTAGGTGTTCACAATGGTTAGATAAGCTATCTAGCTGATCTCCTGGTACCCGATGTCGTCTCAGCCTGCTACTTCTCCACCATCTTGACTCCTCCCCAAGAACTTACTATTTTTAAAACACCTTTACAATTGAGAAGTTTCAGCCTCTTCCTAGTCGTTCATTCATTCCTCTTTCTAATAGCCCTATATTAGTGAACCTATTTTTTTTTTTTTTTTGGTCAGTAACTTCAAAGAACAAAGCTTAGGGTGCTTTGCTTAAAGTTATTAAGAGCAGGGAATAGACTACCTGGTTTGATGTATGGTTCAAGTGCTCCCCATTAAACTGAAGGGCCAGAAGTGATGTGAGGTTAACAGCACCTCTCTCTAGACCAAAGAGAGGTCTGGTCCCCTCTCTATTCTGAATTTTCAGATTGTATTAGGATGGGCATAAATACCAGACACCTTTTATACCCAAAGAAAGAATTTTTAGTAACCCAGTTGTTTGAATTTCAAGGAACTATAAGACATCAGGGCTGGAAGAACCTTTTAAATATCATTTGGTGTAGCCCATCATTCATTGTACAAATGGAGAAACTGAGGTAAGGAGTGATGAATAGACTGGCCCAAGGTTTCCTGGGATAATTTTGTGTTAAATGCTACTAGAGATTTCCCAGGAAAATGATCCCCATAAGCCTATAACATAGTGTTTTGTCCTGTAGATTACCTGCAAAAACATGATATTTCTCTTACTATCTGGGTACTGAAGTGATTTGATGACTCTGTAAAAAATATTTTCTTGGGGTACCTGGGTGGCCCAGTGGGTTAAGAATCCAACTCTTGATTTCAGCTCAGGTCATGATCTCAGGGTCATGAGACTGAGCCCCACATCAGGCTCCATGCTGGGTGTGGAGCCTGCTTAAGATTCTCTCCCACTCCCTCTGTCCCTCCCCTCAACCCCACGCTCACACTCACACACTTTCTCTCTCTTAATTTTTTTTTCCCTTTTAGAAAAAAGACTTCTCAAACAAATACTATGTTCAGATACACTAGCCTTGGGCAGTAACTCAACACCCGTTTAACTTTAGTATTCCTTCAAAGCATTTTATTTTCAGAGTATATCACCAGTTCATGTGGAGGCCTCATTGCAGGTTTTGCTGCACAGATCACCTCTGCCTGAAGGCAGAGGAAAGCCTCGAAGGGCTCTAAGAGGCTCAGCTTAGCAGTCTTAGGAAGAACACAGATGTTCTTTGGGCCTCTTGCTGGCTCTTACTGTCCAACAGAGAGAAACTGCCTTTGGCCAATAATGACAGTTAGTGGAAGAGCAGAGAGGAGGCACATTCTGAAGTACAAGTTTCCAGAACTTAAAAGGTAATGCCCCAAAAGGAAGAGATGATCTGTTATCAGAGAATAATGAGGATGAAAGTACTATGAAAGCATGTAATCAAAAAGAACCTGGATTTTTCCTCCCCCCGGGGACAATGGAAGTGCTATGCACAGGTGCACTTCTCACCCCTCCTCATTGCAGGAGTTTGAAATGGACCTATTATCATCTTTGCAGACTGGGTTGGATGCAGAAAATCATAGACTTGGGCCTCAGGTTCAGGAACAAGTGAGTATATACAATTCTGCTTTCCTATTGTGGGAGAAGACTCCTCTCACCTGGTGCTGCTGACCAACCCTGAGCACTGGTGGCTACATTTTTCCCAGTAGGCCTTCTTATAAATGATGACCAATGATGAAAGAGGAAAGAAGCCTGGGGCTGGTGGGAGTGAATATGCACACCCACACCCTACTCTGTTATTACATAGTCTATAATTCTAAATATACCAAAGGCTGGGAGTGAGACTGTGCTCCATATATAAAGGAAAGGAAGAGGTAGGGCTTAAAAAAACTATGGCAGTCTTGGGAATGAATCTTAGTGTAGAAGCACTATCCTCAATCAACTAGAATACACAATTCAGTAGCCCAGAGAATGGAGACTGAATAAAAGAAAAATGACTGAGCTCCTGTCCATGATAGGGTCACAGCAGCAATGCTAAGAGAACATTATTTCTCAACAACATTGGGGAAATCATCGAAAACAAGCAAAACGATGTCAACATTAGGAACAGAAAAGCTCTATTTTAGATTGCTGTTTTAATAAAAATGGCCTCTTTCGAGATAGCCAAATAATGCTGACCAAATAGCCTGGCATTTACTAAGAAGAGACAGAGTAAATACCAAAAAGTGCTCCAACAGACTCACTTCTGACAAAAACTGTACCCCATGCATTGCTAAAAAGAACAATTCTGATTGTTGGGAAAGAAAACATGTATTTTATGACTCAGATGAGAAAGTTGCATTTACTTATCTCATGTTCCACTAATGCCTCCATAATCATAATATACAAAATATTCAACAGATATATAGCTATATAACAAATATAAGATATATAGTATGTATCAGAATGGGCTGATATACAACAGAATATATATATTCTTCTTTGGTAAGTCACTTTGTCAGTAGCAAAGAAGTATCCTGACATGTTTGTGTCTCTCCACAAATATAATAGCATTCACAAGCTTCAATGGCAGATTCCATCCTATCATTCACATGACCCTGGGACACTTTCTTATTGTGGAAAATGTTTTCACTATATAAATATTTATTGGACATATGATTTTCATAAGCTCATTGGAAATGCCAAATAAGACTACAGGTAAAGGGGAGTTGTATATGCTCCAAGGCTTTGTAGGTAGAAGGTGGTATTAAAATGATGGTGATAAAACGTATTCAGAGAGTCCCAAGCAAAATGTGTTATAGTATTTGGGCTAAGTGGGATATTTAAGGCCAGTTAGGCCAAGCTCTCACCCAACTTAATGGAATGTCATACCTAATCTTGATTTTAATATATTCAGTGTTAACTCTCTTGCTTAGCCCATCAAAATGTCCTTGGGAAATGCTTCATACCTCTAGGTAAGTTATTTTTCTGTTATATATGTATTTGTGTGTGTGTATATATATATATATATATGTGTGTGTGTGTGTGTGTGTGCATATATATATATATATATGCACACACACATAATCAAGATTTGGTTGGCCACAGATTTTTAAGAAAAATTAACCACTATCCTAAATCAAAGAAGTATGAATTTTAAGCATTGTGCATGCCAGTGCTGGGGATTAAAATGAGGGTAAGGCAGTGATCATATCCTTAGGCAAAATTGTGGACTGACATTTTGATAGCATCTCCTACCTCACCATATATGGTCAACCACTTTGCCAATATAAGAAATTAGACAGTTAATCCACCATTGACCATACTGCTTAGTTAACAGTGGTACCTTTAACTCCATGCGGGTCTTAGAAATGTTTGGTGGACAGGATATGTTTGTTTCACATTTCATTTTCTGTTTTGTTAACTATACAAGGTTCAGGCTGCTTCAAAGGGAAAAATTGGCTGTTTTTCTCATGACTTATGGGGGAACCTGCTTTTTTGGCACTTGTCAGGAACATTAGCTTTTAGAATTTTTGCCTTGGCATCTGGCATTAAGAATTCTTTGCAAACCCAGGAGGGTTGTGACTCTTGACTTGGACACCCTTATTCATTTGTTTGAGTATCTATTCTGTAGCTGATTAGGAGTTGAATACAAGTGTGAACGAATGTAAAGTCATTTTTATCAATATAATCCTTCTTGCCCACAAACAAATTAAACCTGCCCATTGGCAACACACTAGTAAACTGAACCCGTAGAGAGCTGGTTCTGCATCTTATTTTTATTTTTGTACTCCTGAAACCTATATACAATTCATTGTGGCAAGTAGGTGCCCAGTAAATGTTTAGTTAATGAGGGAAATAATGAAGAAAATATTTGAAACTCACAAGTAGAGATATCAGTAACTATATAAATTTATGTCGTATGCCTTCCAGAGGTATGTGCAAATTCAAGGAAAAAGTGTGCATACTACACTTCACTAGCTTGGAGAGAATATGCAGGTGGCAATATAGCATAATGATTAGAGTATGGGGTTTAGAATTGGGCAGTTATGGCTTTAAATTACCAGTTTCTCCATTACCTGTGACCCTGAACAATTTGTGTAAGTTATATGTACCTTAGTTTCTTCATCTGTAAAATGAGACAAGGAATACCAATCTCATAGGGTTGTTGAGAGTTTGTATATAATGAGGCATATAAGAAAATTAGCACACTGCCTACCTCATAGCTAGTACTTATTAACAGTATATATACTTCTTAAAATCATACCTCAGCAGCGCCTGGGTGGCTCAGTTGATTAAGCAACTGCCTTTGGCTCAGGTCATGGTCTTGGAGTCCAGGATCGAGTCTGGCATTGGGCTCCCTGCTTAGCGGGGAGTCTGCTTCTCTCTCTGACCCTCTCTCCTCTCATGCTCTCCCTCTCTCATTCTCTCTATCTCAAATAAATAAATAAATAAAACTTTTAAAAAAAATTGTACCACAGGAAGCTGCACTGTATATTTTGGCAAAGGAGCCTATTGGACTCTCAGTATAGACCTAGGACATCATTGGCCCAGAGGAAGCTCACCTACTCTAGCCTGATATCTGCAGGTTCTTTGAAGCTCCCTGTATTGATTGGATTGGATTGATTGATTGATTGATTGACTGGGGGCAATGGGTAAACAGCTTTTGACTTTCTAGAAATCTAATCCTCATAGTCATATAGAACAGATCCTAGAACAAAGGTCTTCTTGGGTATATTTTCCTATGATTGGTTTCAGCAGGTGGACAAACCATTCTTTTCTATTCACAGAAACTAATTTAGACACCCTACTTCCAGGTTAAAAATAAAATTTACCTCAACAACTGAAAATGAGAACAAGTAATGATTTAGTAGCAAAAGTAAAGTGGAGAAAGGAAAAACAGAGTAGACAAAACTCAATTGTGTTGAGACTTAGGGGCTATGGCATGAAGGAATTATGGTCCAGACTCAGGGTGTGCCCTTGGCAGAATTCTGAAAGATCTTCTCTGCTTTTAGTTTCCATGAACTGGACACTTCCCATATTACTGAGTCAATTTCTGGTCATGCATTTGCACTCAGGACTCAGAGATGAATTTGTGTAAAGTGAAGAGAGCCATAGAAATGCCCCAATCTGAGTATCTTCAATGTGTCAGGTTTTGTGCTAAGTTTCTATATGCATTACAGATGCACCTCTCAGGTAATTCTGCACAGGCTGTTATTAGCTCTATTTTTCAGACAAAGAAATCTTGGAATGGTTTAATGAGACAGCATCACAACTTTTGTGTGGCTAATAGGGGTAGAACCTAGTTTGTCTATAGTCAGAAGCTGGGTTCTGTTTACAACACAGTACATTTTTTTTAATGTTCAGTTAGCCACTGAATAGTACATCATTAGTTTTTGATGTAGTGTACAATGATTCATTAGTTAAGTATAACACCCAGTCCTCATCACCCTGTTACCCTCATTACCCTGCCTCCACTTTCCTCCCCTCTGAAACCCTCAGATTGTTTCTTGGGATCTATAGTATCTCATGGTTCATCTCTCTCTGATCTATCCCCCTTTGGATTTCCTTCCCTTCCCTTATGGTCCTCCATGCTATTGCTTGTGTTCCACATATGAGTGAAACCATATGATAATTATCTTTCTCTGCTTGACTTACTTCACTTAAAATAATCATCCTCCAGTTCTGACCATGTTGATGCAAATGGTGGCTATTCACCATTTCTGATGGCTGAGTAATATTCTATTGTGTATCTGTTTCTTCTTCTTCTTTCCATTCATCTGTTGAAGGGCAACTTGGCTCCTTCCACAGTTTGGCTATTGAATTTCTCAAACTCAACAAAATACAATTCTTAAACTAAAAGGATAAAATTCTAAAAGGTGAAATGTGTGTATGAACAAAGCTTTGAGCAATAGACCAACTCTTAATTCTCAGAGTAAACTTATTTAAAAGATGTAAAGAACCTGTGGACTTCCATAAATAAAATACAGTCCCATTTTTACCCCCAGGCTGCCCTTAGTTTTTTTGTTTGTTTGTTTGTTTGTTTGTTTGTTTTGTTTTGTTTCAGTTAGAGTTCTCTCTGTAGATACCTTTCAACAAAACTGACAAAACCGTGCTCTGATCTTCAGTGTGACTGTCAAAACCCAAAGTACCTAAGATCTCCTATAGAGATATCAGGATATAAGAAAGAAAAGTTGGTCTCCTTCTGTCCCATTATTGAGAGAAATTTCAGGCTTTATCAAGTGCAGAGATGCTTTATTGTTTCCCTTCCCTTGAATCCCTTTCACTCTTTCTGACTTCTGAAACTTAGTCCTCAAAAGTATTGGGTACGAAATAAAAGAAAACATGGATTTCTCTCCACCACAGATGGCTGTGACCCAGTCACTGACACCTTAGTAACAGAGTGAGTGGTTAAATTAGCTCCTTCACTTCTTCTACCACCATATATCTTGGTGTTCTTTTAGAAACATTAAGATCTTCCACTAGTATTATTTTTTCACCTCCTTTATTCCCAGCCTGTTACTTTCTGAAGCTCTGGCCAGGGAGAGACAAGGGAAAACCATGAAGGTGGGGAAGTGATTGAATACCCAGAAGCTGATCCATGTTTTATTCATGTATTATCTGACACAAAAGGGACATTCACTAAATGTTGAATTAATGGATTACTATGCGAATGTCAGTCATCAAGCATTCCATATAAGGAGACTAATAAGAGAAGATGAGACTTTTTTACATCACACTTATGTTTAATTGACATCTGCAAATTCATTTGCAAAATGCACACTCTGCAAAATAAAGAGTAATCATTTAAATATTTCAGACCAATTTCAGCAACCATTTACATGTTTTAATTAAACCTAAAGTAGGAATCTCCTATCTGACCTTTTTAAAAATTGAAGTATAATTCACATACAATGTTATATTAATTTTAGGTGCACAACATAGTAATTTCACAATTTTACGTATTATACAATGCTCACCACAATAAGTATAGCTATCACATCACCATACAAAGTTATTACAATATTATTAGCTATGTTCCCAGTAATGAATTTTTCATCCTGTGACTTATTTTTTTTTTTTTAGATCCCACGTATAAATTAAATCATATGGTTATTTGTCTTTCTCTATTTTATTTATTTCAGTTAGTGTAAAACCCTTTAGGTCTATCCATGTTGTCATGAATGACAATATTTCATTCTTTTTGTGGCTGAATAATATTTCATTATATACATATACCACAGAAAAGATGACACATTTGGTGGGGCTTGAAGAAGGTAAGAATTAGGGAGGTTTAAAAAAAAAAAGAGCAGGATAGAAACCTAGGGCCTCTCTAGAGATGCATTTTTTTATGTTCAATTAGCCAACATATAGTACATCATTAGTTGTTGATGTAGTGTTCAACGATTCATTGGTTGTATATAACACCCAGTGCTCATCACCACACGTGCCCTCCTTAATACCCACCACCTGGTTACTCCATCTCCTCACCCCCTCCCTCCTGTAACCCTCAGTTTGTTTCCTGGACTCCAGAGTCTCTCTTGGTTTGTTTCCCTCTTTGATTTCTTCCTATTCAGAGATGATTTTTTGGTTCAAACAGCTCCTGCTTAGTTCTGTGTGTTTTTGTTTTTGTTTTTGTTTTAGGTGCCTGCATCCAGTGTGCCAGCAAGCACATAACCAGAATCTTCAGAACATTTGAAAAAGTCTCATACTGCATAAAAATCCTGATGAGAGAGGTCCAAAAGAAAATAGTAACAATAGGACTGACACCAATTTTAGGGAAGAAGTGTTACCAGAATGTAGAAGGAGAGAATCATGTAGAATAGGCCACCAGGAAAGGAACAAGTGTCTTGAGCAAAGGACTCAGGTAGCCTGCAGTGATCCTTAGGGGAGGGAGCTGACATGTAGTAAGTATTTAATAAATGTTAGCTATAATTTGACCTATGCAATGTATGTGATTACTTAAAAACTACAATTAAATTACTTTAAATTACTACATGCCAGTCATGATTTCAAGTATTTAACATATCTTAATTCACCTTAATACACAATAACCTCAAGAGAGAGTTGCTAATATTAACTCCATTTTATAAGTGATAACAAGGCACAGATGATTAAATAACTTATCCAAGATTATATGTCTAATAAAGCAGCAGGTCAATAATTAGAATTCAGGTTATTTGGCTCTAGAACCCAGTCCCTTAACCACTATTCTTTACTGCTTGACGTAGGTAGTGTTTTTAGGTCCTGAGGTAGAGGGTGGGGGTATGGTGTGTGGTCTGCTCCAGCTTATTTTATTCTTTCCTTTTTTCACCTCTTTCCATGTCAGTTGATGATGGATCTCTTTTTTATTGTCTCTAGGGACCAATTAAAAAAAGAAACTTTAAAAATCTCTTTATCATGGTCTACAATCATCAGCCCCTGTCCAATATCTTTCAACACAACAAATGAGGAAATAGGGGATTGTCATTCAACACAAAATATCAATAAAAGGAAGATGGTGACAGTGGTAGAGTTTTGGCCAGGCCCAGGCTTGACTATGCAAGTAAGTACTAAAAGTCACCTTCATCCATAAAATTAATTTAATGATAATACTTCTGACTACAGTACCCACTAACCACCCAGGGATAACTACTATAATCTTTAAAAAGTGATTTCAACTAGTAATAATTACTCAGTCACTTTTGATAAAACAAAAGTTCTAACCCATGAACTTCAATCTAATTATTGCTTTTATTTTCACCACTGTCCTCTCAAAAGTAAAATGCACCTGCATTGCAAGTTATGAAAGACATTCTGAAGTCATACTGTATGCAGTGATATATTTGGCCTTAGATTTTTCTTTGTATATGATTTGCATTAGCAATTACATAATGTTATGATTTGTTGCCTGGGATTCATTACAATACGTCTTTTAATCACTGTAACCAACTTAAATAATTTTTTACTGTAAGGCAGCTCTTCAGACACATAGGATCAAGGTTGGGGGTTTTATGTGTCTGTGTTTGCACACACATGAATGTATAGCAGTACATGTATGTTTGTATGTTTCTGCATGTGTTGGTTCAGCCAGGCTCATGGAATTTATGATTTTGTGCTTTCCATAAAGTGTGAAAACATTAGAAATGCCATTGGTACAGAATATTAGCCACTTCCCAGTCATAATGAAACTATAGGCATATAATGGGGTGATGCCTACTATGGTAGTCAGTGTCTCATAAGAACCATTTTCATTTAAAAAAAAAAAAAGCACCCATTCCTGACTTGTTTGAGAAAAGGCTAGCCACAGAAAATGCTGTGCCCCTATCTTTGAACTGTCCTATCTTTTGAAATGTTCCAAACTGCTCACTTGACTCCTCCCAGCTAACCTAGGATTGTTAACTGTGTCTGAAGACCAATTATAAAGTCTTTGATTTAAAAAAAATATTAAAAGTTTGCCAACCAGACACTGTCTCATTATTACATCTTTTTACTCTATAAAACTTACTTCCTTTTTACTACCCTTGAATCTCTTCTGGAACAAAAGTTGAGGCAGATGGATTCCTATGCAAAAAGTTTATAAATACACACTTTGTTTATTTTGTCTCAGACTTTGATATTTTATACTCCTTTTTAATGTATTAAAAATGAATTATGCAAGCTTGACTTGAATAAATTCTTAGGACAATTTCTTAGTTTCGTTTCTTACAAAATTTAAAGTTACTAGGTTATCACTGTTCATTTCAGTTTACAATTGCCTCCATGATATTCTGCCTGCTGGTAACAAGATAAATAAGCATATTCTAGATTTGATTGCAATATCTCTTTGCTACTTGTTAAATTTGTCTAGGTACTGGAGTAAATGATGCAGTGAAATAATTTGCCATTGTTATACCTAGCAAAATACATTTTGTGATTTCTGTTTCCAAATGTAGTGATCCTTTCTATAAAGGGCATCACCAGTGAACCATATATTAAAATAAAAAGTATCCCAGAGTCCAGAGTTTCTCATGGTTTGTCTCCCTCTCTGATTCCTTCCCATTCAGTTTTCCCTCCCTTCCCATGTGGTCCTCCATGCTATTCCTTATGTTTCACATATGAACAAAACCATATGATAATTGTCTTTCACTGCTTGACTTATTTCACTTAAACATAATCCCTTCCAGTTCCATCCATGTGAATGCAAATGGCAGATATTAATCCTTTCTGATTGCTGAGTAATGATAAAAATTAATTTAAAAATGAAAATGAAAAATGTAATTACTTTTAGCAGCTTTGCCATTGAGAAAGACTTAGGGAAAACTCTTTTTATGCATTCCCACCCCTCCTTAGATTCCAATTATAATGACTATTGTTCAAAATTGATACATACAATTTTTTTTTCAATGAGTGTTAAGTTTCATGAAAATTGTAATGCTGTCAAGAGGAAAGAAACAATTTCCCATCTCATTCTGGAAAAAAAAATAGCAATAAAATTACACAGTAACGAACCTCTATACTGCATTGGAATGAAAAAGTGCAGAGTCAGAAAAGTCTTCTCATGTCTTGTGTCTTACAATTTGATGTTAAAACTATCTTGTAACACACTGGCAATAAATTTGCATGAATATTTTAAATAAAATACCTTCTCTATCTTGTGTCCAAATTGTAAGGGAAAACCAGAAACCTTGACTCTATAGACTTAACAGTGTAATTCTTAAGGTTACATGTAACACATTAACACAGCCCTGACCAATAATTGCACTGCCTTTATTGTTCTCTTAGGATATGAAACTAAAATGAAGTAGAAATATTTATTCTGTAAATGGTAAGCAGCCCTTTATTTTTTAAAATATTTATTTATTTATTTGAGAGCAAGAGAATGAGCTGGAGGGGCAGAGGGAGAGGGAGACTCCATGGAGTCAAGCAGACTCCATGCTGAATATGGAACACAATGCAGGACTTGATCTCACAACCCTGAGATTAGGACCTGAGCAGAAACCAATTGTTGGATGCCCAACCCACTGTACCACCCAGGTGCCCTGGTGGACGACTATTTTTTTTTTAGTTTATTTAATTCAATTTAATGAACATGTATTATTAGTTTCAGAGGTAGAATTCAGTGATTCATCATTTGCATATAACACCCAGTGCTCATTACTTCAAGTGTCCTCCTTAAATGCCCATCATTCAATTATCCCATCCTCCTACCTACCTCTCTTCTAGCAACCCTCAATTTGATCTCTATAGTTAAGAGTCTCTTGTGGTTTGCCTTCCTCTGTTTTTATTTTATTTTTCCTTCCCTTCATTTGTTTCCTTTATTAAATTCCACATATGAGTGAAATCATATGGTATTTTTCTTTCTTTGACTGATTTCACTTAGCGTAATACCTTCTAGTTCCATCCACATCATTGAAAATAGCAAGATTTCATTCTTTATGAAGGCTGAGTAATATTCCATTGTGTGATATTTCTTCTTTATCCTTTCATCTGTTCATGGACATCTGGGCTCTTTCATATTTGGGCTATTGTGGTCATTGCTGTTATAAACACTGCGGTGCTTGTGCTCCTTTGAATCACTATGTTGTTTATCCAGAGGATACAAACATAGTAAATAGATAATAAAATCTAAAGGGGTTTGCTAGAAAGCAAAAGAAGGTCTCTCATTCAACCAGACTGAGAGGTGACTCAATGACAAGTCACATAGCAATATCTTCACTATGGAGAATTATTTCTATTTTGGAATGTGCAGGTGCCATGAGAAAGGAAGTTTTTTTTTTCACATGGCAAATTGAGTTAGCCCATTTTAACTGGTCATCTTTATATGAAGATAGCTTTTCTTCACAGGACATTGTCGATAGGACTATTTTGGTCTTTGTTTGCTTCTCTTTTAAAATTCTCCCAGGATCTGTTTAGCAAATGTATATTAATTCTTTGATCAGGCTTATGATGATTTTCCTCACTTAATCATTTGATTTACCACATTTAATCATCTCAACTCAACATTCTTTTGGCTTCTTTATACCGATTGTTAAATTGAACCAAATAAAATTATTGATAAATATCTTATTCCAACATGTGTACCTGACATGTGTTTCGTTTGAAATAAGATACTTCTCCTCCAACAGACACATGACAATCAACAGTTCTGTATGAGGAAATGTCATAACTGCATAAGGACAACTTGCTGACATGAATCTGCAAACTGACTTTCAAGATGTTCAATGTTTTTGGGGGTGGAGGAAGGTCACCATGTGGGAAATCAAGAACTACAAGAGTCCAAGGTGTTCTTAATTTATTTTCCAGTTCCATCCATATTACTGATTTACCATTGTACAAAGAGCTGCTGACTGCAAATGGCGCAGAAATGTAGTAATTCCAACAAAATTTGCTAATTCATGTTGTTCTATGGGTTACCTTATGTAATTTTCTTCTTTTCTCTTGCAATCTTTAAAATTCTTTATTTATCTCTATTATTTCCTAATTGAATTACAATATGTCTTGTTTTTTGTTTGGGGTTCTCTGTGCCTCCTAGATCTGAATATCTGTTTCCTTCCTCAGATTAAGGAAGCTTTCAGATATTATGTCTTCAAATACATTTTCTGCCCTTTTCTTTCTCTTCTCCTGGGACTTCTACAGCAAGTGTTATTACGCTTCTTGGAGTCACTGATTTCTCTAAAGTCTGTTCTAATTATGTAGTATTTGTGTCTCATCTGTTCAGCTTGATTGATTCCCATTACTCTATCCTCCAGGTTACTAATGCATTGCTCTGCTTCCTGTAGCCTCTATTTATTCTATTGTATTTTTTATTTTATTCATTTGGTTTTACCTTTCTGATATGTTATTTTGTATCTCTTTGCCCAGTGTCTCACTGATGTCCTCCACCCTTTTCTGAAGTTGAGTGGGTATTTTTATGATCATCACTATAAATTCTCTATTACATATACTACTTCCTCCTGTTTTGCTTAGATCTCCTGGTGTGATTTTGTCCTGTCCTTTCATTAAGTACAAATTCACTTGTGTCCTCATTTTTTCTATGTCTCTGTGTCTGTCTCTATGTATTATGAATATAAGCTATGTCCTGTGCTTTTTAAAGTGGTGGTTTTATGATGAAGAGGTCTTATTATGCTTTGCAGTGCAGGGTCCCCTGTTCACCAGAACCTAGCACTTCAAGGGAGTCTTCCATGTGTGTTGCTTACATCCTGCTATTGTGCCTGAGTATCTTTCCATTTCTGTCCAGACTTTTGTGCTAGCTCTTCACCTGTTGTGGGCTGTGCTTACTGTCTGTGGTGTTACTGTGACCCTGGTTTTGAGGGGTTAGGGCAGTAGTATTAGCAAATTTGCACTGAGTCACTAGTCTTAGGTTGGATTCTCCCAAAACACAGTGGTGGCTGGGGGCATGACATGCATTACCAGTAGTTGGAAACAAGGCATGTGGCTGAGGTGGTGGCAAGGGCTGCAGGGCATCTTTGCACATGGCTGCTGACCAAGACATATGCACAGCATTAGCAAAATTTGCACTATGCTGCTAACCGTAGGCCAATACCACAAAGGGCAGTGGAAGCTGGGGGTGTGGCATACAGTAGCAGCAGTAGCCAGCAGCACATAGTTGCGTGTGGAGTGTGGTAACTGGGTGTGGAGTATGGCACCTGTGTATGCAGTGGCTGGTCAAGGAGTGTGGTGGCTGGGGACGTGACTTTTGTATACATGGCTGACTAGGGGGAGTCTTAGTAAAATTTGTGCTGAGCCACTAGTCCTCGGCTGGATCCCCAAAGTGTGGTGGCCACAGGGGCATGGCACACAGAGGCAGTAAGTAGCTGGGTGGGGCACACACAGTGTTAGCAAAATTTGCACCAAGCCCAGGACCTAGGCCATGAGGCCTAGAGTGGGTGAGTCCTCAAGGGCCAGTGCATGGCTGGCAGGTTAGGTAGGAAATGTCTGTGAAGCACCACCTCCCACAGATGGCTCCCTGTTTATTCTGGGGGGCAGAGGAAGAAAATAGTGACTGCCAGCTCCTTTGTTCCTAGAAAAGTCCCTCCAACACACTCTGAAATCAATATAAACAGATTTCCCTCCTGCTGTGCAAGCTGTTACTTCTATGTTGCCTGTCCTAGGGCTGCTGTTTCTTTAATTTCTTTTTTTTAAATTTTTTATTGTGTTGTTAGTTACCATAAAATATGTCATTAGTTTTTGATGCAGTGTTCCAAGATTCATTGTTTATGTACAACACCCTCTGCTATTTCTTTAAGGGCAGGGAACTATCACTTTCCTTCCCAGCTTGCCCAGTGCTGAGTTGCTGACTTTTAAAGCTACAGGTTCCAAGTCCTGCTGGTCATATAAACTCCTGGAATTCAGCCCCTCAGGTTTTCAAGGTCAGACATTAGGAGATTCATTTTCCCTGTGTGGGCTCCCTGGTGCTTTTCCTGCCCAGGACTGCAGGTCCTTTCCTCCTGCAGGCAGCTCCAAACCACCATTTCTACCTTTCCTAATCTCTCTACTATGGATTCTTCTCTACATCTCTCTGGTTTATTGACTCAGGTGTGAAAGATATCTAGTTGTTAACATGGGATGGGATGAACTTAGGGTCTTCCTACTCCAACATCTTGCACCCCCTTCACTGCCCTCTGTTTTAAAGTCTATTTTGTCTAATGTAGTTGCTACTCAGACTTTTTTCACATTGATTTGCATAGAATATATTTTTTTATCTCTTCACTTTCAGTATGTATGTGTCTTTAGGTCTGAGTGGATCTCTTTTAGGCTGCATATAGATGAGTGTTTTTCTTTTTCATCCATTCATTCACCTGATGTCTTTTCATTGGAGCATTGAGACCATTAACATTTGAAGTAATTACTGAAATTACTGAATTATTGAATTATGTGCTTATCATAATTTTGTTACTGATTATTGGTTCTTTTGTAGTGTTTCTCTGTTCTGTTCTTCTCTTGCTTCCTTTTCTTATGATTGGTGGCTTTCTTTACTAGTATGCTTGGCTCTCTTTCTCTTTATTTTTTGTGAACATATTATGCTTTTAGATTGTGCTTACCATGAGGTTCCTATATAATGCCCTAAGTATATTAAGTTGATGGTCACTTTAGTTCAAACAAATTCTAAAAGTAATTCTTTTTTAATCCCTTCCTTCACGTTTTATGTATATGTTGTCACATATTGCATCATTTTATTTTCTGAGATCCCCTTCCTTTAATAATTTTCTTACATTTAATTATGACTTTTTCTTTTCCACTTAAAGAAGTCCTTTTAACATTTATTGAAAGGCTGGCTTAATTGTGATGAACTCCTTTAACATTTGTTTGCCTGGGAGATTTTTTCTCTCTCTCTCTACTCTGAATGGTAATTTTACCAGGTAGAGTATTCTCAGTTGTACATTTTTTTTTCTTAAAGCACTTTGAATATATAATGTCACTCTTCTCTGACCTGCAAAGTTTCTTTTTTTTTCCTTTCAAAATTTTATTTAAATTCAAGTTAGTTAGCATATAGTATAGGATAATTATCAGGGGTAGAATTTAGTGATTCATCACTTCCATAAACCACCCAGTGCTCATTACAAGAGCCTTCCTTAATGACCATTGCCCATTTACCCAGTTCCCTTACCCACCTTCCCTGCAGCAACTCCCAGTTTGTTCCCTACAGTTAAGTCTCTTAATGTTTTGTCTCCCTATCTGTTTTTATCTATTTTATTTCCCCTTCCTTTCCCTAAGTTCATCTACTTTCTTAAATTTCACGTGAGTGGAAATCATATTTTTTTTCTTTCTCTGACTGACTTATTTCACTTAGCATAATACCCTCTAGTTCCATCCATGTCACTGCAAATAGCTGGATTTCATTTTTTTATTATTATTTTTGGGGGAGGCAGGGGCAAAAGGAGAGGAGAGAGAATCTCCACGCTAGGTGTGGAGCCTAATGTGGGGCCTGATCTCGCCACCCTTAGATCGTGATGTGAGCCAAAATCAAAAGTCACATGCTTAACCAACTGAGCCACCCAGGTGTCTAGAAATTTCATTTTTTTTTTGATGACTAAGTAATACTCCAGTATATATACTGCCTCTTCCTTATCTGTCCATAAGTCAATGGACATTTAGGCTGTTTCCATATTTTGGCTATTGTGGGTAATGTTGCTATAAACATTGGGAGTGTATGTGCCCCTTTGAATCACTATTTTGGTATCCTTTGGATAAATACCTAGTAGTGCAGTCATGGGGTCATAGGATAGTTATATTTTTAACTTTTTGAGGATACTCCATACTGTTTTCCAGAGTGGCTGCACCAGTTTCCATAACCACCAACATGGAGAGATGGGTTCCCGTCTCTCCCCATATTCACCATCTGCTATTTTCTGAGTTGTCAATTTTAGCCATTCTGACTGGTGTGAGGTGGTATTCCACTGTGGTTTTGATTTGTATTTCACTGATGCCAAGTGATGTGGAGCATTTTTTCATGTGTCTGTTAGTCATTTGTATGTCTTCTTTGGAGAAATGTCTCTCCATATCTTCTTCCATTTCTTGACTAGAATTTTTGTCTTTTTGGGTATTGAGTTTGATAAGTTCTTTATAGATAGAGGATACTAGCCCTCTATCTGAAATGGCATTTTCAAATATTTTTTCCCATTCCATTGGTTGCCTTTTAGTTTTGTTGATTGTCTCCTTTCCCATGTAGGAGCTTTTGATCTTGATGAAGTCTCAAAAGCTTATTTTTGCTTTTGTTTCCCTTGCCTCTTGAGATATGTCTAGTAAATTTGCTGCAGCAGCAATCAAAGAGGTTTCTACCTCTGTTCCCCTTTAGGATTTTGATGGACTCCTGTCTCATATGTAAGTATTTCCTTCATTTTGAGTTCATTTCTGTGTCTGGTGTAAGAAAGTGGTCCAGTTTCATTCTTCTGCATGTGACTGTCCAATTTTTCCAGCACCATTTGAGACAGTTTTTGTTTCCTCTTGTATATTCTTTTTTGCTTTGTCAAAGATTAGTTGACCATAGATTTGAGGGTCCACGTATGAGTTTTCTATTCTGTTCCATTGATCTATGTGTCTGTTTTTCTGCCAGTATCATATCGTCTTGATGATTAATTACATCTTTGTAATACAGCTTGAATTCCAGAATTGTGATGCCTCCATCTTTGGATTTCCCTTTCTTTTCTTTCTTTCTTTTTAATGTTTTAAGAGAGAGAGGGAGAGAGAGAACGAGCATAAGCAGGGGGGAGGGGCAGAGGGAGAGGGAGAAGCTCTGATGTGGGCTAGATCCCAGGGCTCTGGGATCATGACCTGAGCCAAAGCAAATACTTAATCAACTGAGCCACCCAGGTGCCCCTTAGTTTTATTTTCAACATTAATTTGGCTACTTGGGGTCTTTATTTGTTCCATACAAATTTTAGAATTGTTTGTTCTAGCTGTGTGAATAATTCTGGTGTGTGTGTGTGTGTGTTTCTTTTTTAATGATTTATGCATTTATTTGAACTCTCAAATGTGTGTATGGGTGGAGGGAATGGGCAGAGGGAGAGTGTGAGAGGGAATTTCAAGCAGACTCCCCACTAAACACAGAGCCTCATGCAAGGTTCAATTTCATGACCCTGAGATCATAACCTGAGCTGAACTCAAGAGTCAAATGCTTAACTGACTGATCCACCCAGGTTCCCCTAAAAAATGTTGGTGTTATTTTGATAGGAATTACATTGAATGTATAGATTGCTTTGGGTAATATAGACATTTTAACAATATTTGTTCTTCCAATCCATGAGCATGCAATGTTTTTCCATTTCTTTTTGTTTTCCTCAATTTCTTTCATAAGTGTTCTATAGTATTCAGTGTACAGGACTTTTACTACTTTGGTTAGATTTATTCCTAGGTATTTTATGGTTTTGAGTGCAACTGTAAATGAGATTGAGTACTTGGTTTCTCTTTCTGCTACTATCTCTCAGCTTAAGTTCTTACTATACTGATCTGTAATTTTCTCAATTCCAGTGTGTATCTCATGACCATTAGTTTGAACACTTTATCAGGAACATTAATTATGTTCATATGATTTAGCTTTATTGCTGTAATTTTGTCTTTCTTTTTATTTGGGACATATTCCTCTGTCTACTCACTTTGTCTAAATATGTTTGTTTCTATTATTAGGTAAGTAAACCATCATTCCTGGTTTTGAAAATAGTGGCTTTCTGTAAAAGAGATCCTGTGGTGCCCAATCCGACCCCCTGTGGGGGGAGTTACCAGAACCAAGTGTCCCCTTTGTGAGCTGCATGAGGCCTCTTGTTGTGGCTGATCTGTGATTGCCTTCCACCCAATCAGCTGCAATGAATCACTTCCTGCTATGAGCACAATGACCAGGGTTTGTTCCCCCCTGCCTTTGAGAGTCCTGGGTGCAACTGTCATGTGCTTGTAGTTTGGAGTTATATTTCAATCTAGCTCTCTGAAATTAGGTTATCTGCCACAGCTACATACACACTGAAGGACAGGGATTGTTTTCTGTCCAGTTAGTTAAAAGGACAGCAGCATGAACTCTGGGTGTACTGCTATTTTCCCTCTTCCCCAGAGCAGGAGTCACTTTGGTGTGGAACTGGTCCTGGCTGGGGCTGCCTGACAGTTATGGCTGGGCAGGAGCTTCTTTAGAGGGATACCATCCAAGGTGAGTGGGGTGTGTGGAATGGGTCCCCAAGAAAATGACAGTATGAGGTATGTTGTGCTGGCAAATTAGAGTGTTAGAATTCTCACATGTGCCTAGCTGTCTGGGCTGGGGGCAGGGAATAAAAATGGTGCCTGTCAACGCTTTCATTCGTAGAGAAATCTGTCAATACCTGCCCCTCTGACATAAATTCTATTAGCCAATAAATGCCTCTCATGGATACCCCAGATGTGTTTCAAGCTGCTGCTTCTGTGCTTGGTCTCAGGACAAGTTATTTAGATTACTAGTTCTTTAAGGGTAAAGACTCAGTTTCATATCTCCCTCAGGCTCTTCTTAAGTCAGATGAATTTTAAAGCTCCCAGAGCTGAATCCCTTTAATATCTAAATGCCTGGAATTAAGTCCTGCCAGTTTTCAAAGCCAGACATTGTGGAGAGTCTTTCTCCCAGTGCATGTTTTCAGTGCCAGTGACATTCAGTGTGGGGTCTGATTCTCTCTTTTCTCCATGCTTGTATGGCCCTCTTGTTTGTGATTAGTCACATGTGGGGGTTTGGTTCCTAACTGTGTCTCTGCCCTTCCTACTCTTTTCTATGTGGCCTTCTCTCTGACTAGGTATGGGAGATCTACACTTTTGGGTTATTTTCAGAGTTATTTTCATAGATGTAGCAGTTGTCTCAGTGTATCCTTTGGACAAGGTGAGTTCAGGATACTCCTATTCTGTCATCTTTCAAGCCTCTACACACTACTTTTATATTCCCTTGGAAACTCAGAAACTCATCAGATTCACTTTATTGTGATATTCACTTTTTTTTAGGTGTTCTGGAACCAAACCTGCAATATTTATGAGATATGCCTGTATACAACAACCACATAGGATTTATCTATGTATGTAAGCCTCTTTCAGCATTCAAAAATCAATTAATGTAACCCATCACATAAAAAGGATAAAAAAAGAAAATATACATGATTTTATCAATAGATGCAGAATAACATTTGACAAAGTCTAAATCTGTTCATGCTAAAAATTCAGTAAACTAGGAATAGAAAGGAACTATTTGCCATAATAAAATATATCAATGCAATAAACTTTAAGATGACTTCATACTTAATGGTAACAAAATTGCAGCTTTCCCACAAAGATCAGGAGTAAGTCAAGAATGTCCCCTTTCACCACATCTTTTCAATATCAGACTGCAAGTTCTAGCTAATGCAATATAAGAAAAAGAAATAAAGGCATAAAGATTTGGAAGGAAGGAAAATATATTGTTATTGAGTGCAGATGACATGATCATCTATGCAGGATATCTGAAAGAATTAACAAATTCCTGGAACTAATAAACAAATATCACAAAATAGCAGTATAAAGTTTAATGTAAAATTAAATCACATTTCCATATACCAGTAATGAACAAGTGAAATTTGAGATTAAAAACACAATATCATTGTTTTATTGTTTTCAGAGTATTGGACTTTCACCCACTTTGTTAACTGTATTCCTATTTAAATCTATAAAACATTGATGTAAAAAAATACTCCATGACCAAGTTTGGAAGAATTAATATTGTTAAAATATTTAAATTACTGAAGGAATCTATAGATTTAATGCCATTTCTATGAAAAATCCCATCATCATTTCTCACAGAACTAGAAAAAAAATGAATTAAAAATTTGTATGGAACCACAAAAGACCTCAAATATCCAAACAGTGTTGAGAAAGGTGAACAAAGTTGGAGGCATCCAAATCCCAGATTTGAAGATATACAACAAAGCTGTAGTAATTGAAGGAGTATGGTAAAAATGGCATAAAAACAAACCCACAGTTATATAGTTGATTAATCTATGACAAAGGAGGCAAGCATATACAATGGGGAAAAGACAGTCTCTTCAAAATACGGTACTGGAAAAACTAGACAGCTACATACAAAAGAAAGAATGAAACTGGAACACTTTCTTATACCACACACACACACACACACACACACACACACACACAAACTAAAAATGGATTAAAGTCCTAAATATGATACCTAAAAACATAAAAGTCCTAGAATAGAACATAGGCTGTTTTTTTTTTTTTACATTGATCTTAGCAACATCTTCCTAAATATGTTTCCTTAGGCAAGGGGAACAAAAGCAAATATAAGCTACTAGTATTATACCAAAATAAACCTTAGTACAGCAAAAGAAACCATCTATAAAATTAAAAGGCAACGTAGTGAAAGGGAGAACATGTTGTAAAGGATATGTGTGATAAGGAGTTAGTATCCAAAATATATATAAAGATATTACACAACTCAGCACACACACAGAAAAATCTGATTAAAATGGGCAGAAGACATGAATAAACACTTTTCTAAAGAAGACATACAGACGGCCAAAAGGCACATGAGAAAAAGCTCAACATTACTAATTATCAGAGAAATGCAAATCAAAATCACAGTGAGTTATCACCTTCTGCCTGTCATTATGGCTAGAATCAAGAACACAAGAAATAACAAATGTTGGCGAGCATGGAAAAAAGGTCACCCTCATGCAATGTTGGTGGTGATGTAAATTGGTGCAGTTACTGTAGAAAACAGTGTGGATATTCCTCAAAAATTCAGAAATTGAAATATCATATGAAACAGTAATTCCACTACTGGGTATTTACCCAAAGAAAACAAAAACACTAATTTGAAAAGATTTATGCACCCCTATGTTTATTGCAGCATTATTTACTATAGCCAAAATATGGAAGCAACCCAAGTGTACATTGATAAATAAAAGGATAAAGAAGATGCAGAACACACACACACACACACACACACACACACACAGACAAATATTACTCAGCCATAAAAAAAAAATGAGACCTTGAGATTTGTGCCAGCACGGATGGACATAAGCAGTATTACACTAAGGGAAATAGGCACAGAAAGAAAAATACCATATGATATTACATATATGTGAAATGCAAAGAAAAAAAACACACACACACAACTAAAACATGTTTTACAAAATACTATTGATCCTACTTGTGACACACTATTTTTAACTTACTTTGTTCCATTTCATTTCTTTTTTTGTTGTTGTTCTTTTTAATTGTTTCAGTGTTCCAAGATTCATTGTTTATGCACCACACCCAGTGCTCCATGCAATATGTGCCAAAAGATTCTTAAATGCAGAGAACAAATTGGTGGTTTCTAGAGGGAAGTGGATGGAGCATTGTGAAATAGAAAAAGGAGATTAAGAAGTACATACTTTCAATTAACAAATAAATTACAGAGAAGAAAAGTATAATATAGGGAATATAGTCAATAATATTGTAATAACATGTTTTAGTGACAAATGGTGACTTTACTTATCATGGTGAGCACTGAGTAATGTATAGAATTTTTGAATCAATATGTTATACACCTGAAACTAGTATAGCATTGTGTGTTAATGATATATCAATAGAAATAAGTGTTTTATATTTCAATAAAAAACAACACCATTTATATTAGCATTAAATAATAATGAAATACTTAGGTAAAAAAAATCTAACAATATCTGTACCAGTTCTATATAAAAAGCACTATAATAGTCTGATGAAATTAATCAAAGAAGAAGTAAATAAATGGAAATATACTTCATGTTTATGAATAGGAAGATTCAATATTGTCTAGATGTCAGTTCTTCCCAAGTCAATCTATAGATTCAATGAAATCCCAATCAAAATTTCAGTAAGTTATTATGTAGATATTGACAAATTGATTCTAATGTGTATATGGTGAGGCAAAGGACTCATGATAAATCACATAACATTGAGGGAGAAGAATAAAATTGAGAGGATTGACACCACTCCAAGAGTTAATATAAAATTAAAACAATTAAGACATTTTGGTATTACTTAAAGAAGAGACAAATAAATCAATGGAACAGAGTCAAGATATAAACCCATATAAATGTAGGCAACTGATCTTTGACAAAGAAGCATATGCTATACAAATAAGTAAATATATTATTTTCAACAAATTTTCCTGGAGCAACTGGATGTTTACATGACAAAAAATGAATCTAATCAAAGAATTACACTATTTACAAAAAAATTAAACCAAAATTGATCACAGGCCTAAGTATAAAACACAAAATTGTAAAACTCCTATAACATAATATAGGATAAGATTTAGATGATTTTGGGTTTGACAATGGCATTTTAGATGCAACTCCAAAAGCATAATTCATGAAGGAATTGAGAAGTCAGACTTCATTAAAATACTTTTCTTTTTTTTTGCTTTGCAAAAAGCTAGATCAAGAAAATGGAAAAACATACCCACATACTGGGATATATTTGTAAAAGACGTACCTGATAGAGAACTCTCATCCAAAACATACACAGAATTCTTTTTTTTTTTTTTAAAGATTTATTTATTTATTTGACAGACAGAGATCACAAGTAGGCAGAGAGGCAGGCAGAGAGAGAGAGAGAGAGGAGGAAGCAGGCTCCCTGCTGAGCAGAGAGCCTGATGCGGGGCTCGATCCCAGGACCCTGGGATCATGACCTGAGCCGAAGGCAGAGGCTTTAACCCACTGAGCCACCCAAGCGCCCCCATACACAGAATTCTTAAAAACCAACAATAAGCTAACAAACAATTCAATTATAAAATTGCTTGAAGATCTTAACATATCACAAAACAAGTTATGTAAGTGACAAATAAACATTATAGAAAGATATTCCATATCGTGTGTCATCAGGGAACTGAAAATGAAAACAATGAGCTACCAATACTTATCTTTTAGAATAACCAGAACCCAGAATTTTGACAACAACAAATGTTGGCAAGGATGTTGAGCAACTGTACCTTACATTTATTGCTGGTGGGAATGCAAATTGTACAGCCCCTTTGAAAACAGCTTGGAAGTTTCTTAGAAAAGTAAACACACTCTTACAATATGACCCAGAAATTATACTCCTAGATATTTACCCAAAGGAGGTGAAAATTTATGCTCACACGAATAGCTGCACATGGATGTTTATTGCAGCTTTATTCATAATTGTCAAAACTTGAAAGTAAACAGGGTGTCCTTCAGTAGATGAATGGATGTATAAACTGTTATTTAATAGGAAAAGGAAATGAGCTATTAAGTCAATGAGAAAACATTAAAGAACCTTAAGTGCATATTACTGAGTGAAAGAAGTCAATCTGAAAAGGTTTCATTCTCTATGTTTCCAACCATATGACCTTCTGGGAAACTATAAAAATAGTAAAAAGATCAGTAGTTACTAGGGATTAGTGAGGAGAGAGGGATGAGTAGGCATAGTACAGAAGATTTTTATAGTAGTGAAACTACACTGCATGGTACTATATTATTGGACACATGTAATTACATATTCGCCCAACTCCATAGTGTAGAATGCCGAGAGTAAATCCTAATGTAAACTATGAGCTCTTGGTGGTAACAGTATGTCAATGTTGGTTCATCAATTATAACAAATATACTGCTCTCATAGAGGATGCTGATAATGATGGAGGCTGTTCATGAGTGGGGACAGGGCGTAAATAGGAAATCCCTGTACTTTCTGCTCAATCTTGCTTTAAACTTTAAACTGTTTTAGAACAGGGGTGCCTGGGTGGTTCAGTCAGTTAAGCTTCTGCCTTTGACTCTGGTCGTGATCCCAAGGTCCTGAGTTCCAGGCCTGCATAGGGCTCTCTGGAGCAGATAGCCCACTTCTTCCCTCTCCCTCAGCCTACCATTCACCCTGTTTGTGTCTCTTTTTCTCTGTCAAATGAATAAATAAAATCTTTTAAAAAACTATTTCAGGATATAAAGTCTATTAAAAATGTAATGTATATTTGAAAGAAATTAATAAATATCTACATCAAAGAATGACATCCATGCCCATGGATTGGAATATTTAAGGTTTTTAAGATGGCTACGTATGCTTTCCAAATTCATCTACAGTTTCAGGGAAATCCCTATAAAAATATTTATTTTAAGACACAAATTGAAGAGCCAATGTTAAAAAATTCATATAGATATACAAAGGACCCAGAATATCCAACAATCTTATAAAACTGGAGTATTCATACTTTCTGGTTTCAAATTTTACTGTAAAACTACAGTTATATAGTTTTGTGCTGTTGTACTAGCAAATGGATAGACATTTACATCAATGGAAATGAATTGAAAGTACCCCCAAAAAGCATCTTACCTTTGTGACCTATTGAAATTCACCAAGAGTATCAATATTATTCAATGAGGAAAGAACAGCCTTTCCAACAAATGGCACTCAAGCTATTAGATATCCACAAGTAAAAGAGTAAATTAGGACCTTTACTTCAGATGATGCACAACTATTAACTCAGAATGGATCACAGACCTTAATGTAAGGGATTAAAAGTGTAAAACCCTAAAAAGAAAATACAGGAGTTAATCTTCATAATTTTGGATTAGGCAATGTTTTCCTACATATGACACTAAAAGCACAAGTTAAAAAAATACTAGAACAGGTTGGACTACATCAAAATTAAAAAACTTTTTGATTCAATGTATAATATCAAGTAAGTGAAGATACAACCCCCAAAATATGAAAAAAATATAATCAAATCACATCTGACAAGGGATTTGTATACAGAATATTTAAAACTCTTGCACTTCAACCATAAAAAGACAAATAATCTATTTAAAAATGAGAAAAGATTGAATAGACATTTCTACAAAGAAAATATGCAAGTGACCAATAAGTGCATGGAAAAAATGGTCAACATAAGCAGTCATTAAAAATCTCAATGAAATTTTTCAAAGCAGTACTTATGAAATAAGTATTGCATATCAAAATCAAAATGAAATACTACTTTGCATCATCTAGAATGGCTAGCATGGGGTGTTATATGCAAACAATGAATCATGGAACACTACATCAAAAACTAATGATGTGCCCTATGGTGACTAACATAACATAATAAAAAGAATTAAAAAATAAAATGTGAATGGACTAAAAATAATTGAACATAATAAAAAATAAATAAAATGTTAATATTCTCACCAGAAAATATATATGTGTGTGTAATAAAATAGATATATAATAACATTCTGACAAAAACTTAGAAGAATGGGAAACCTCATGCATTGCTATTGGTCTGTAAAATTGTGCAGTCTGTTTGAAAGCAGTTTAGCAGTTCCTTAAAATCTTCAACATATGGTTACCATATGAAATATCACTTTCACTTCTAGGTATATAACAAAGAGAATTGTAAGCATATGTGCACACAGAAACTTACACATGAGTGTCCATGGCAGCATTGTTTTTATATTTTTACTTTATTAAGTATAGTTGACATACAATATTATATTGGTTTCAGGTGTACAACATAGTGATTCAGCAAACATATACATTACAAAATGTTCACTACATTTAGTGTGGTTACTATCTGTCACCATATGACGTTATTACAATATTATTGATTATATTCCCTAGGCTTTACTTTTCATCCCTATGACTAATTTATTTTATAGCTGGAAGATTGTACCTCTTAATCCCTTTCATCTCTGCAATTTCTTTCACCTATCCTCCCATTCCCCACCTCTCTGACAAATATCAGTTTGTTGTCTGTATTTATGAATCTTTTCCTGTTTCTTTCTTTTTGTTTGTTCATTTGTTTTCTTTAGAGTCCACATATAAATGTAACTCTGTGGTGTTTGTGTTTCTGTCTGACTTATTTCACTTAGCATAATATCCTCTATATCCAACCATGTCATCACAAGTGACAAGATCTCATTCTTCCCTATGATAAAGTAATATCCCATTGTATATATTATATATGTCGTATGTTCTTTATACTTCTATTGATGGACACATGTTGTTTCTGTATCTTGGCTATTGTAAAAAATGTTGCCATAAACACAGGAGTACATATGTCTTTTCAAATTAGTGTTTTCTTTTTCAGGTAAATATCCAGAAGTGAAATTACTGGATTGTATGGTATTTATATTTTTTAGTTTTTTGAGGAACACTTATACTGTTTTCCATAGTGGTTGTGTTAATTTACATTTCCACCAACAGTGCATGAGGGTTCCCTTTCCTCCACATCTTTGCTAAAAGTTATTTCTTGTCTTCCTTGTAATCACCATTCTAACAGGTGTGAGGTTATATCTTTTTGCAGTTTTGATTTGCATTTCCTTAATAATTAGATATTTTGAGAATATTTTCTTGTATATATTGTCCATGTGGATTTCTTCTTTGGAAAAACAATGTCTATGTAAATCCTCTGCCCATTTTTAAATGAGATTATTTTCTTTTCTTGGTATTGAGTTCTATGATTACCTTATATATTTTAGATAATAACCCCTTACCTGATACACAGTTTATAAATATTTTCTTTCATTTCAGAGATTACATTTTGTTTTGATATTTTCTTTGACCGTGCATAAGTTTTTAGTTGACTTTGTCCCAATTGTTGATTTTTGCTTTTCTTGATGTGCTTTTAGTATCATGTCTAAAAATGGTTGCAAAGGGACGCCTGGGTGGCTCAGTGGGTTAAGCGTCTCTCTTCGGCTCAGGTCATGATCCCAGGACCCTGTTCAGTGGGAAGACTGCTTCTCCCTCTCCTCCCTACCTGTGTGCTTTCTGTCACTGAGAAATTGTCCCAGGAAGATGCAAATCATTTTCTTAAAATGTCTTGGTGGTAGCTGCTCAAAGTATTTTTACGCCTGAAAAACACCCATACAATTCCAATTCAAGATTTAGGAACCAATTACCATGTTCTCTCTGTAGCTTCCTTTTTTCCACACAACCTCCTTACTCTTCTGAAATTCAACAGATTTAATAATAGTGAATTGGAGTAAACTCATTTCTTAGTTCTGTCACTGACAACAGGTTTTCTTTGATAGGACAAAAATGTTTCTGCCAGGAACTGGGTATGTAATTTAATAAGGATTTTTTTTTCTGATTATGAAAGCAAGACATGTCTAGTGTAGAACATTTGGAAATAGAGAAAGGTATAAAGCAGAAAATAAAAGTCACCCATAATTCCAATACACAAAATATATCCAGTATTATAATTTTTGTAAAGTTTTTAGGCCTCCTCTCTTTCATCTAGTTTATCTATTCATTTATTCAGATCTTTAATTTCTTTATCATTTTTAATTTTCAGCATAGAGATCTTGTATGTTTTTATTACATTTATTCCTAGATATTTCAATTTTTGGAGCAATTGTTAAAAGTATTATAATTTTAATATTAAGTTCCATATGCTCATTGCCAATATACAGCAATACATTTGATATTTGGATTCTGAAACTATCTGATTCATTTATTCCAGATCTTATGTAGATTATTTAAGTTTACCTACATAGATAAGCATGTTATTTGCAAATAAGGCAGTTATATTTCTTCCTTTCCAGTTTGTCTTTTATTTAATTTTCTTGCATTTTTGTGTAGGTTAGGACTTCCAGTGTTATATTGAATAAGAGTGGTTAGAGCAGACATCCTTTGCTTTGTTTCTGATTTTAAAGGGAATACATTTTGTCCTTTATCATTAAGCTGTAGTCATTTAACAGACTTTGTTTTCAAGTTGAAGAATTTCTTTATTATTTACTTGCTGAGATGATTTTTTTTAAATCACAAATACATACTGAATTTGATGAATTTTTTTCTGCATGAAGTTATACAGTCATATATGTTTTCTTCTTTAGCCTGTTGGTATGTGGTTGATTACACGAATCACATTTCAAATATTTAACTAGCCTTACAGTCCTGGAATAAATCCCACGTTGGTGTGGTATATAATTCTTTTCTGGCTGGACTCAATATGCTGGTCTTTTGTGGAGAATTTTTGTGTCTAGGTACATGAGAAATATTGATGTTTCATTTTTTGTGTATTCTCTTCATTTGGCTTTGGCATTAGGATAATACTCTTATCATAAAATGAGTTAGAGTGAATTCTTTCCTCTTAATTTTCAGAAATGACCATAATATTGCCACTCATTATTTTTAAATGTTTGGTAGATTTCTCCAGAGAAACCATTTGTTCCTGGAGATTCCTTTCTCAAAACCATAATTCCAAATTCAAATTTTTACATCTTTATAAAACTATTCAAGTTCACTACTTCTTATTTTGTGAGTGATGTTAGTTTTTGAGTTTGGGAAATTGCTACATTTTTTCTAAGTTTTGGAATTTATAAGGAAAATGTTGGTCATAGTATGTCCTAATTATATTTTTAATGTCTGTGGTATCTGTAGTTATACCACCAGTATCATTCCTGATATTGGTAGTTTGTCTTTCTTTTCATCATGTATTTCTTGTCATAACTTTATCAATTTTATTGGTCTTTTTGATGAACCACCTGATAAAACTTTATATTCTCTATTGTTTTTCTGTTTTCAATTTCATTTATTTCTGCTCTTGTCTTTATTATACACTTCCTTCTGATTGTTTTGAGTTTGTTTTGTTCTAATGTTTATAATTTCTTGAGGTATAAATAAGGGTTATTGATATAAACCTTTTTCATCTTTTCTAATGTAAATATTTACTGCAGTAAATCTCCCTCACAACATTGATTTAGATATATCTCACAAATCTTGACATGTTATTTATTTTTCAAGGGTTTGGGAATTTTTTTCCTCTTTTATTTATTTGACTTATCCAAGTCAAATTTGGATTTCATTGTCAGAGAACATATTCTGTATCTTTCATTATTTAACATTTGTTGAGGTTATTTGCCCTCATTTTAGCAGTGAACAGTAAGGAGCTGAACTGCCATCCAGTGGCAATGAGACAGTAAAATTAAGTGTAAAATTTTTCTGGGAAGGTGTAAATAGAGAAGAAAAAATGTGCTAGTCTTGAACTACCATCCATTGGCATAATGGCAGTGAAAGTTAGGGCCCTGCTTTCACCAGGATGGTGTCCCAGTGGGAATTAAATGTCCACACCTCAACATGGCAGTCACAGATGTTAGAATTATCTACCAGGTACTTAAAAACAGCAATCATATGTGTCAGTGAATAACTCTGAGCACTCTAGAAACAAGTGGAAAAAAAAAATAAAATCACAGCAAAAATAGAAAATATAAAATGAAATCAAAGGGAAATTATACAATCAGTAAATATAATAATTGAAATACATAATCTTTCTGTGTGACCAGTAGTAGATTGAAGACAATGAAGAAAGAATTCATGAACTCAAGAACTGAACAATAAGAATTACCAAATCTGAACAACAGAAAGAAAATAGATCAAAACAAATAAACATAGTCTCAGGGATGGTGAAACAACAATGAAATAAAATATCTAATATTCGTGTCAGACAGGAGGGAAGAAAGAATTTGAGGTAAGAGTATTTCAAATAATAATGGCTGAAAACTTCCAAAATTTGACAAGTGTCATATATCTACAGATTTAAAATGATTAATCCAAAGAAAATCCATGTCAAGACACAGCATATACAAGCTTCTGAAAATTAAAGACAAAAAATATTGAAAACAACCAGAGAGAAATGATGCATTCATTACATATATGCAAAAAATAATTCAAATAACAGTAGATTTCTCATAAAAATCCCTGAAGACCAGAAGGAAATGTCACAAAATTTTTCAAATGCTGAAAATTCCAGCACTCAGTTCTATATCTAGTGAAACCGTCTCTCAGAAATGAAGGGAAAATAAAGATATTTTCAAATGAGTCTGTTCATTATGACAGATTGTATCCAGACCTATAAAAAACCTCAACAAATGTTAAATAATGAAAGATACAGAATATGTTCTCTGACAATGAAATCCAAATTTGATTTGGATAAGTCAAATAAATAAAAGAGGAAAAAAATTCCCAAACCCTTGAAAAATAAATAACATGTCAAGATTTGTGAGATATATCTAAATCAATGTTGTGAGGGAGATTTACTGCAGTAAATATTTACATTAGAAAAGATGAAAAAGGTTTATATCAATAACCCTTATTTATACCTCAAGAAATTATAAACATTAGAACAAAACAAACTCAAAACAAGCAGAAGGAAGTGTATAATAAAGACAAGAGCAGAAATAAATGAAATTGAAAACAGAAAAACAATAGAGAATATAAAGTTTTATCAGGTGGTTCATCAAAAAGACCAATAAAATTGATAAAGTTATGACAAGAAATACATGATGAAAAGAAAGACAAACTACCAATATCAGGAATGATACTGGTGGTATAACTACAGATACCACAGACATTAAAAATATAATTAGGACATACTATGACCAACATTTTCCTTATAAATTCCAAAACTTAGAAAAAATGTAGCAATTTCCCAAACTCAAAAACTAACATCACTCACAAAATAAGAAGTAGTGAACTTGAATAGTTTTATAAAGATGTAAAAATTTGAATTTGGAATTATGGTTTTGAAAAAGGAATCTCCAGGAACAAATGGTTTCTCTGGAGAAATCTACCAAACATTTAAAAATAATGAGTGGCAATATTATGGTCATTTCTGAAAATTAAGAGGAAAGAATTCACTCTAACTCATTTTATGATAAGAGTATTATCCTAATGCCAAAGCCAAATGAAGAGAATACACAAAAAATGAAACATCAATATTTCTCATGTACCTAGACACAAAAATTCTCCACAAAAGACCAGCATATTGAGTCCAGCCAGAAAAGAATTATATACCACACCAACGTGGGATTTATTCCAGGACTGTAAGGCTAGTTAAATATTTGAAATGTGATTCGTGTAATCAACCACATACCAACAGGCTAAAGAAGAAAACATATATGACTGTATAACTTCATGCAGAAAAAAATTCATCAAATTCAGTATGTATTTGTGATTTAAAAAAAATCATCTCAGCAAGTAAATAATAAAGAAATTCTTCAACTTGAAAACAAAGTCTGTTAAATGACTACAGCTTAATGATAAAGGACAAAATGTATTCCCTTTAAAATCAGAAACAAAGCAAAGGATGTCTGCTCTAACCACTCTTATTCAATATAACACTGGAAGTCCTAACCTACACAAAAATGCAAGAAAATTAAATAAAAGACAAACTGGAAAGGAAGAAATATAACTGCCTTATTTGCAAATAACATGCTTATCTATGTAGGTAAACTTAAATAATCTACATAAGATCTGGAATAAATGAATCAGATAGTTTCAGAATCCAAATATCAAATGTATTGCTGTATATTGGCAATGAGCATATGGAACTTAATATTAAAATTATAATACTTTTAACAATTGCTCCAAAAATTGAAATATCTAGGAATAAATGTAATAAAAACATACAAGATCTCTATGCTGAAAATTAAAAATGATAAAGAAATTAAAGATCTGAATAAATGAATAGATAAACTAGATGAAAGAGAGGAGGCCTAAAAACTTTACAAAAATTATAATACTGGATATATTTTGTGTATTGGAATTATGGGTGACTTTTATTTTCTGCTTTATACCTTTCTCTATTTCCAAATGTTCTACACTAGACATGTCTTGCTTTCATAATCAGAAAAAAAATCCTTATTAAATTACATACCCAGTTCCTGGCAGAAACATTTTTGTCCTATCAAAGAAAACCTGTTGTCAGTGACAGAACTAAGAAATGAGTTTACTCCAATTCACTATTATTAAATCTGTTGAATTTCAGAAGAGTAAGGAGGTTGTGTGGAAAAAAGGAAGCTACAGAGAGAACATGGTAATTGGTTCCTAAATCTTGAATTGGAATTGTATGGGTGTTTTTCAGGCGTAAAAATACTTTGAGCAGCTACCACCAAGACATTTTAAGAAAATGATTTGCATTTTCCTGGGACAATTTCTCATATATTTTGGATATATTTTTTTTTTACAAATTTACAGTCAGCATCATTACATGGAAACTCTGGAACCCATCATGGGAAAACCCCAGACCCTGAGGGACCTATTTGTTTTATTCTCTTCTGCTTTATTTCACCAGAGCAGTTAAAGACCTCAAGGTCAAATAGATATAATTGGTTTGACTGAACAGTCCCCACACACAGTTACATGCAAACCTGAAGCTCATTTTAATCTCACAATTATAGATAAATTCTTTGATAAGCCCTAATTTCAAGTCAGCAGTGGAAAACTTAGATTTAGATAAGTATATTAAATGCAGTTTAGTCTTAAGGCACCTGGGTGGCTCTGTTGTTAAGCGTCTGCCTTCTGCTCAGGTCATGATTCCAGGATCCTGGGATCAAGCCCCACATCAGGCTTTCTGTTCCACAGGAAACCTGCTTCTTCCTCTCCCACTCCCCCTGCTTGTGCTCCCTCTCTAGCTGTGTCTCTCTCTCTGTCAAATAAATAAATAAATCTTTTTAAAAAATAAATGCAGTTTAGTCTCATCCACCCCAGTTACAATCAACAACACATTAAGAGGATCACTCACCAAAACTAAGTGGGATTTAATCTGGGGATGCAAGGATGGTTTAATAGTTACAAGCCAATTAACATTATACACTACATCCAAAAAAAGAAAAAAAGTTAAAACATATAATCATCTGAAGAGATACAGAAAAAACATTTGAAAAAAAATAGTATTTGTTCACAATAAAAACTCTCAACAAAGTGGGTTTAGAGGAAACATACCTTAACATAATAAGGGCTATATATGAAAAGCCCACACCTAACACCATACTCAATTGTGCAAAATTGAGAGCTTTTCCTCTAAGATCAGGAACAAGACAACGATTCCATTGCCACCACTTTTATTCAACATGATACTGGAAATTATAGCCATAGCAATGAAACCAGTAAAAGGAATAGAAGACATTCAAATTGGTAAGGAAAAAGTTGAACTGTCACTATTTGTAGATGACATGATACGATTCATAGAAAACTCTAAAGACTCCACTAAAAAATTACTAGAAATAGCAAATCAATTCAGTAAATATTCAGGATACAAAATCAATGCACAGAAATCAGTTGCATTTCTATACACTGATGATGAAATAGGAGAAAGATAAATTAAGAGCATAATTCCATTTACAATTGTGCTAAAAAAAAAACCTAAGAATAAACAGTCAAAAAGGTAAAAAAAAAGTATCTTCTGCAAATTTTAAAATACTGATGAAAGAAATTGAAGAAAATAGAAATAAATGGAAAGATATATTGTGCTTGTGGTTTGAAGGAATTAGTATTGTTAAAATGTCCATACTACTCAAAGTAGTCTACTGATTCAATGCAATCCCTACTAAAATATCAAAGGCATTTTTCACAGAACAAGAACAGATAATACTAAAATCTGTACGTTACAACAAAATATCCTGAATAGCCAAAGCAATCTTGAAAAAAAAACCAAAAACACTGGGGTTATCCCAAGCCCAGATTTCAAGATATAATACAAAGCTGAAATGATCAAAATGTACAATCCTGGCACAAAAATAGACACATAGACTACAGTAGAGTGTCCAGAAATAAACCCAGATATGTGTGCATATATATATATATATATATATATATATATATATAATTCTGAACAAATAAGACAAGAATATAGAATGGAGAAAATAGAGTCTCTTCAATAAATGGTGCTGGAAAAACTGGACAGTACATGCAAAAGAATGAAAGAGATCACTTTCTTATATGATATTAAAAAATAAACTCAACATGGAATTAAGATAAAAAATGGGGACCCCTGGATGGCTCAGTTGGCTAAGTGTCTGCCTTCAGCTCAGGTGATGATCCTGGGATCCGGGGATGGGACCCTCATGTACTCAGTGGGAAGTCTGCTTCTTCCTCTCATTCCGCTGCTCCCCTTGTTTGTTCTCTCTCTCCTTTCTCTGTCAAATAAATAAGTAAAATCTTTAAAAAAGAAAAAAAAAAGGCCTAAACATGAAACTAGAGATCAAAAAAAAACCTCCCAGAATAAAGCATAAGCAGTTATCTCTTGGGCATTGTCCTCAGCAACAGATTTATGGAAAGGTCTCCTCAGGAAAGGGAAACAAAATGAAAAACTATTAGGACCACACCAAAATTTAAAAAAAAATCACAACAAAGAAAACCATTAACAAAACAAAAAGGCAACCTACTGAATGTGAGAAAACTTTTGTAAATAATATATACAATAAGGGGTAATATCTAAAATTTAAAGAACTTATACAACTCAGCAGGGATGAAAAAGAAAGAAAGAAGAAAAGAAAAAAAGAAGACAGAAAAGACCCAAAATCAAATAATCCAATTAAAATATGGGCCAAGGACCTGAGTAGAGAGTTTTCTAAAGAAGACATATAAATGGCCATCAGAAACATGAAAAGATGCTTAACATCATAATCATCAGAGAAATACAAGTCAAAGTCATCATGACATGTCACCTCACAACTGTCTAAATGGGTAAAATAAAGCAGAGAAAAACAAGTGTTGGTGAGTATGTGGAGAAAAAGCAACCCTGCGTAATTGGTAAGATTGTAAATTGGTGCATCCACTGTGGAAAACAGTATGGAGTTTCCTCCAAAAATTAAAAATAGAAATACCATAAGATCCAATAATTTCACTACTGGATATTCACCCAAAGAAAACAAAAGCACTAATTTGAAAAGATATATGCAGTTCAATGTTTATCGTAACATTATTTATAATAACCAAGATAGGGACACAACCCTAGTGCTCATTCATTGATGAAGATGTGAAGTGTATAATAATTATATATTATATATAAATATATATGTTATATAAAATATAATATGTCTCACATATTCACACAATAGAATATTAGTCATGCATAAAAATAATATTCTGCCATTTGCAACAACACGGATAGATTTACGAGGTATTATGCTAAATGAAATAAGTGAGACAAAGACAGGTATCAATACCATATAATTTCACTTGTATTGGAAATCTACAACCAAAACTAATGAATTACAAACAAAAAACAGAAACAGATCTATAAATTCAGAGAATAAAATGATGGTTTCCAGAGGATTGGGGTGGGAGGGATGGACAAAATGGATGAAGGGAAGTTGGAGATATAGGTTTCTAGTAATGGAATTAATAAGTCATGGCAATAAAAGGTGCAGCATAGGGAACACAGACAATGGCATTTTTAAAAAGATTTTATTTATTTATTTGAGAGAGAATGAGTGAGAGAGAGCATGAGAGAGGAGGAGGTCAGAGGGAGAAGCGGACTCTCCAAGGAGCTGGGAGCCTGATGTGGAACTCGATCCTGGAAGTCCGGGATCACGACCTGAGCCGAAGGCAGTCGCTCAACTTACTGAGCCATGCAGGCGCTCCTAGACAATGGCATTTTTTAAATGATTTTATTTGACAGAGAGAGCACAAGCAGGGGAATGGCAGGCAGAGGGAGAAGGAGAGGGAGGCTTCCTATGGAGCAGGGAGCCCAATGTGGGGCTCGATCCCAGGACCCCAAGATTGTGACCTGAGCTGAAGGCAGATGCTTAACCGACTGAACCACCCAGGTACCCCTTAGTCAATGACATTGTAATAGTGTTGTGTAGTGACTGATGAGGGCTACATTTGTGGTGAATATAGCATAATCTATAGACATGTCAAATTGTTATGATGTACATTTGAAACTAAGGTAATATTGTGTTTCAACTATATTTCAATAGAAAATTCATTAATTAATTTAAAAATTTAAAAGGCCAGCTGAGGAAGGAAGTCAAGCATTTCAGGAAGAAAGAGAAGCTTATGTAATAATATTTTACTAAAAGAGACCATGAAACTTTCTGAGGCATTAATTTTGTTTAACTTTTGTTGATAACCCAGCAAATTACATACCACTATCCCTCTTTTATAGGTGAAAATTGAGTTGCTCCACAGCATAGATTTTCAAACAATATGGATGCAGCATACTGATGTACAAAGAAAAATCAATCCCTTCAACCTCTGGGGTGATCTGGAGAGATGTGAAAAACTGGTCTCTAAATCTCTGGCCATTTGCTCCCATTATGGCACCATTTTCCCTATACTTTACCCCACTATGCTGCACAAACATCATTATTTTTTATGTGTACATAATGCAAAAGAAAAAAAAAGTCTGGGAATCCTTGGCTTAAAAAAAATCCAGGTGTCTTAAGTAATAGGTATAGGCATAATAATGCAGGATCTGGCTCAGTACCTAGATCTTTCTCCCTACCTCACAACATACTGTACATTTGGGGAGGTTTTTGCTCAAGACTCTTAAACTTCACATTCTTGCACACCGAGCATATTTCCTTCTCACTATTTGAAAGGATGTAAGACATGAGCACTGCAAGAAACATTAGGGGTCACATAGTCTCACCCTTTCTTGAGTATGCCATAAAAGAGGCCCAGAAATTGCCTTTTTTTAAAATAATTTTTTAAAGATTTTATTTATTTATTTGACAGGCAGAGATCACAAGTAGACAGAGAGTCAGGCAGAGAGAGAGAGGGGGAAGCAGGGTCCCTGCTGAGCAGAAAGCCCTATGCGGGGCTCGATCCCAGGACCCCGAGATCATGACCTGAGCCGAAGGCAGAGGTTTTAACCCACTGAGCCATCCAGATGTCCCCAGAAATTGTCTTTTAATAATTGTTTATGAAGTTAATTGATTCCTTAAAAACATTAAGAATAGTTCATCAATGAAACCTGATAATAAAGATTACTGAGGGAGGAGTTAACATAGTGGAGGAGTTGGGACACCCTGGACTAGCCTCATTCCTGGAAAACAGCTAGATAAATATCAAATCATTTTGGACACCCACGAAATTGATCCGAGGATGCAGAAAATAAAAATGGACAACTAGAGCTGAAAAAAATAAACCCCACCACATTATGGAAGATAAGAAAAAGCAGAAAGTTGATTTGGGGGAAAGAAGAGTTGTGTGTGCTATGATGGGGAAGGAGCCCTAACCCACTAATCACAGAAAGAGCAGCAAGAGAAAGAAAGAGAGAAAGAGTGGAAGTGCATGTAGGGAATTGCACAAGAAAAGCTCTTCCCTGATACCATTGACTAGGAAAGGAGAGTTGTGGAATATTTTAATCTTTTATAAACAGTGGAAAGCAGAGTCTGAAGTTTTGGACGTCCACCACATTAGTGGTGCTTTGGTGGGGAAGGAGGGCAGAGACGCTGGAGTAGAGAGCACAGTCTGAGGATCTCTGCAGGTGCATGGGGAAAGATAATTTCCCAGCTTGGAGTGCATCTGGGAGAGGTGGTGTGACCTCTCCAGGGTCAAGGCACCCAGAGAGCCCCATCAAGCAGCCAATTTCATTAGCATAGAAATGGGATGCTGGTGGAGAGAAGCCAGCCTTGATACACGCTTGCAGTTGGACTTGGCTAGAAACTCTGAGCTGCTGTGTGAGTGCATGTCTAATTTCTGAGACAAATAAGGCAGGAAGCTGCAGTTTGGAAAGACCTTTCCCCAGGGGGATGATGTGGGTCTGCACTTTTGTAGATCTCTAAAATATAGAATTTTAGGACACAACTGAATGCATGAGATAAAATACAAGAGGGAAGTGGCATGGGAAGAAACAGTTCCCCTGCTTGGTTTGTATCTGGGACTGGCAACAGGGTCTTTCCAGGGATGCTGCCTGAGGGCAGTGAGCCTTGGCACAGGCTTTCTTCTATAGTTTACCACAAACTCCAAAGCACAAATTGGTCATCCCATCACATTTCTGGGACAAACCAGCAAATGGCAAAAGCATGCAACCCTCCCCCAGAGGAATAATACCATGGATCTGTGACTCAGGAATCCCTAATATTTGAAATTTTGAAACCCAGCCTCAGGCCTGAGATAGAACAAAAGAAGACAAGACCCATCTATATGCTGTCTACAAGACATTCATTTTAGATCTAAAGAGACCTGCACATTTCAAGTGACAGGATGCTAATGGTCATCAAAAGAAAGCCAGAGTAACAATACTTATATCAGAAAAACTAGATTTTAAACCAAAGTCTGTAGTAAGATATGAGGAAGGGCACAATATCATAATTAAGAAATGTCCATCAAGAAAATCTAACAATTGTAAATATTTATACCTCCAACCTGGGAGAACCCAAATGTATGAATCAATTAATAATAAACATAAAGAAACTCATTGATAATAATACAATAATAGTAGGGGACTTTAACACCCTACTTACAGCAATGGACAGATAATCTAAGAAGAAATTCAATAAGGAAGCAATGATAATGAATGACACATTGAACCAGATGGACTTAAGAGATACATTCAGAGCATTTCACCCTAAAGTAGCAGACTACATATTCTTTTTGAGTGCACATGGAAAATTCTCCATAACAGGTCACATACTGGGTCACAAATCAACCCTCAACAAATACAAAAATATTGAGATCATACCATGAGTAACTTCAGACCACAATGATATGAAACTTGAAGTCAACCACAAGAGAAAAATTGGAAAGACCACTATAGATGGAGGCTAAAAAGCATCCTACTAAAGAATAAAAGGGTTAACCAAGAACTTAAGGAAGAAATTAAAAAGTGCATGGAAACAAATGAAAATGAAATCATGGCAGTCTAAAACCTTTGGGATGTGGCAAAGGCAGTCCTAAGAGGGAAGTATATTAGAATACAGGCATGGCTCAAGAAGTAAGAAAAATCTCAAATATACAACCTAACCTTACACCTAATGGATCTAGAAAAATAACAGTCAATAAAGCCTAAAGCCAGCAGAAGGGAAATAATGAAACTTAAAGCTCAAAAAAGAAATGATATTGAAATAAAGAAAACCTGTAGATCAATGAAACTAAGAGTTGGTTCTTTGAAAGAATTAATAAAATTGAAAAGCCATTAGCCAGACTCATCAAATAGAAAAGAGAAAGGACCCAAGTAAATAAAATCATGAATGAAAGAGGAGAAATCATAACAAACACCACAGTAATACAAACAATTATAAGAGAATATTATGACTATGTATATGCCAATAAACTGGGCAATCTGGAAGAAATGGACAAATTCCTAGAAGCATAACAATTACAAAAGCTGAAACAAGAACAAATAGAGAATTTGAACAGGCACAGAACTAATAAAGAAACTGATTTAGTAATAAAAAATCTCCCAACAAACAAAAGTCCAGGGCCAGGTGGCTTCCCACAGGAAATCTACATTCTGCATTCCTATCATTAATAATGAAGCAACAGAAAATGAAATCATGGAATCTAACCCATTTACAATTTCACCAAAAACCATAAGATACCTAGGAATAAACCTAAACAAAGAGGTAAAAGATCTGTACTCTAAAAACTGCAGAACACTTATGATAGAAATTGAAGAGGACAAACCAAAAAAGACCTTGAATGCCCAAAGCAATCCTGAAAAAGAAAGCAAAGCAGAAGGCATCATGATTTCAGATTTCAAGCTATATTAAAAAGCTCTAGTAATCAAGACAGTATGGTACTGGCACAAAAAAACAGACACATAGACCAATGGAACAGAATAAAAAGCCCAAAAATGGACCCACAACTACATGGTCAACTAATCTTTGACAAAGCAGGGAAGAATATCTAGTGGGTAAAAGACAACCAGTTCAACATATAGCGTTAGAGAAACTAGACAGCAATATGCAAAAGAATGTAATTGGATCACTTTCTTACAACATACAGAAAAATAAATTCAAAACGGATGGAAAACCTAAGTGTGAGACAGAAAACTATCAAAATTTTACAGTATCACACAGGCAATAATCTCTTTGACCTCAGCTGTAACAATTTCTTAGTAGAAGCATTGCCAGGAACAAGGGAAACAAAAGCAAAAATGAACTATTGGGACTTCATCAAGTTGAAGAAGAAGAACAAAGGAAACAATCAACCAAACTAAAAGAAAGTCTGCAGAAAAGAAGATATTTGAAAATGACATATCTGATAAAGGGTTAGTATCTAAAATCTATAAATAACTTATCAAACTTAATATACCAAATAACAAATAATCTAGTTAAGAAATGGGCAGAAAACATGAATGGACTTTTTTTTTTTCCAAAGAAGATATCTAGATGGCTAACAGACACATGAAAAGATGCTCAACATTATCCATCATCACAGAAATACAAATCAAAACTGCAATAAGATACCACCTCACCTCTGTCAAAATGGCTAAAATTAACAACACAGGAGCCAACAGGTTTAGGGGAGGATTTGGGGAAAGGGAAACCCTCTTGCACAGTTGGTGAGAATGCAAACTGGCGCAGTCACTCTGGAGAACACTATGACAGTTCCTCAAAAAGGTAAAATAGAACTACCCCATGATCCCACAATTACACTACTAGGTGTTTACCCAAAGGATAAAAAATACACATTTGAAGGAATACATGTACCCCAATGTTTAGAGCAGCATTATCAACAATAGCCAACCTATGGAAAAAATCCAAATACCCATTGACTAATGAATGGGTTAAGAAGAAGTGGTATATACATATGTGTGTGTGTATATATATGTATATATGTACACATATATATGTGTGTATATACACATATATACACACACATGTATATACATATATACACACATATATATTCTTATATATATAATATATAATATATATTATATATATTATATATTCTTAACCTATTCACTGTATACAGAACAAAAGATATACAGTGGAATGCTACTAAGATAAGATTAAGTTCAATTTTGAATACTGTAACTTTACTGAATGCATTTATTGATTCTAAGGGTTTTTTGGTGGAGTTCTTAGAATTGTTTACGTGTAGTATCATTTCATCTGCAAATAGTGACAATTGTACTTCTTCCTTACACAAGGAAGACACATGATTACTATGACAACAAACGTTAATACCTGTGCACAGGCAGACATATACAAGAAACTCCATACTGTTTTCTTGAGTGGCTGTACCAGTTTGCATTCCTGCCAACAGTGCCCAAGTGTTCCTTTTACTCTGTGTCCTTGCCAACACCTCTTTCTTGGTTTTTTTTTTTTTTTTATTTTAGCCATTCTGACAGGTGTAAGGTGATATCTCATTGCAGCTTTGATTTGCATTTTCCTAACGATGAGTGATGCTGAGCATCTTTTCATGTGTCTGTTGGCCATCTGTCTGTCTTCTTTGGAAAATTATCTTTTCATGCATTTTGCTGATTTAAAAATTGTATTATTCACTTTTTGCATGTTGAGTTTTATAAATTACTTATATATTTTGGATACTATCCCTTTATTGGATATAACATTTGCAAATATCTTCTCCCATTCCACAGATTGTCTTTTAGTTTTCTTGATTGTTTCCTTCAGCATGAAGAAGTTTTTATTTTGATGTAGTCTCAATAGTTGATTTTTGCTTTTATTTTCTTTACCTCCAGAAACATATCTAGAAAATAGTTGTTAGGCTAATGTCAGTTACATTACAATCTGTTCTCTCATCTAGAATTTTTATGGTTTCCAGTCTTACATTTAGATCTTTAAGCAATGTTGAGTTTATTTTTGTGCATGGTGTAAGAAGGTGGTCCAGATTCACTCTTGGCAGAGAGTTCACCCGTTTTCCTACACCACTGGTTGAAGAGGTGGTCTTTTTCCTTTTGGATATTCTTTCCTGATTTGTCATGGATTAATTAACCATATAACTGTGGGTTCATTTCTGGGTTTTCTCTTCTGTCCTATTGATCTATGTGTCTATTTTTGTGCCCCATATCATACTGCTTTGTTTATCTAAACTTTGTAATATAACTTGAGGTCTGGAATTGTGATATCTCCAGCTTTGCTTTTCTTTTTCAAAGTTGCTTTAGCTTTTAAGGGTCTTTGTGGTTCCATATAAATTTTATGATTTTTTATTCTACTTCTGTGAAAAATGCTGTTGGTATTTTGGTAGAGATTACTTTAAATCTGTATATTGCTTTTGGTAATATGGATATTTTAACACTACTTGTTCTTACATGCCATATAACGTTTTTCCATTTCTTTGTGTTGTCTTGAATTTCTTTCACTCATGTTTTATAGTTTCCAGAGTATAATTCTATCACCTCTTTGGTTATTTATTACTAGGTGTTTTATTGCTTTTGGTGCAATTTAAATAAGATTCTTCTCTTAATTTCAATTTCTGCTTCTTCATTATTAGTGTATAAGTATGCAGCAGGTTTCTGCACATTGACTTTGCATCCTTTGACTTTACTGAATACAGTTATCTGTTGCAGTATATTTTGGTTGATTCTTTAAGGCTTCTATATACAGTATCTTGTCATCCACAAATAATCAAAGATTTGCTCTCTTCTTACTAATTTGGTTGATTTTTAAAATTTTTGTTTTCTAATCACCCTGTCTTGGATTTCCAATACTATGCTGAATAAAAGTGGTGAGAGCGGGCATCCTTGTCTTATTCCTGAACTTAGGGGAAAAGCTATCATTTATCCCTATTAAATATGATGTTCACAGCGGATTTTTCATATATAGCCTTTATTATGTCGAGGTACATTCCCTTTAAATTTCATCTGTTGTGGGCGCCTGGGTGGCTCAGTGGGTTAAGCCTCTGCCTTCGGCTCTGGTCGTGATCTCGGGGTCCTGGGATCGAGTCCCACGTCGGGCTCTCTGCTCTGCGGGGAGCCTGCTTCCTCCTCTCTCTCTCTCTCTCTCTCTCTGCCTGTCTCTCTGCCTACTTGTGATCTCTATCAAAGAAATAAATAAAATTAAAAAAAAATTTCATCTGTTGAGGGCTTTTTTCACAAATGGACGTTGTACTTTGTCAAATGCTTTTTCTGCATCTATTGAAATGATGATGTGGTTTTTATCCTTTCTCTTATTGTTGTGATATATCATTTCAGTTGATTTGTGAATTCTGAACCACCCTTGCATCCCAAAAATAAATCCCACTTGATTGTGGTGAGTGATTTTGTTTAATGTATTGTTGAATTCTGTTTTCTAGTATTTTGTTGAGTATTTTGTATGTTCATCAGAGATATTAGCTCGTAGTTCCCTTTTTATGTGCTGTTTTTTTCTGGTTTTGGTATCATGGTGATAACTGGTCTCCTAGAACAAATTTTGAAGTTTTCCTTTGTCTTCTATAGCTTTGGAATACTTGGAGAAGAACTGGCATTAACTTTTCCTTAAATATTTGGTAGTATTCACCTCTATAGCCATCTGGTCCTGGGCTTCTGTTTGTTGGGAGTTTCTTGATTAATGATTCAATCTCCTTGGTAATCAGTCTGCTCAAATTTTCTATTTCTTCCTGGTTCAGTTTGGTAGATTACATATGTCTAGAAATTTATTCATTTCTTTTAGTATGTCTAATTTTTTGACATATAGTTTTTCACAATATTCTCTTACACATGTTTATATTTCTGCACTGTTGACTGTTATATCTAATATTTCATTGATGATTTTCTTTATTTGAGTCATTTTTTATGAGTTTGGCTAGAGATTTATAATTTTTGTTGATCTTTTCAAAGAACCAGCTCCTGGTTTCATTGATATGTTCTATCATCTTTTAAGCTTCTATGTAATTTCTTTCCACTCTAATTTTTATTTTGTTCCTTCTGCTGGTCTGGGATATTTTTTTTCTAGCTCCTTTAGGTGTAAGTTTAGGTTGCTCGCTGGACATTTTTCTTGCTTCTTGAGTTAGGCCTGTATTGTTATAAACTTCCCTCTTAGAACATCTTTTGCTGCACCTCTTAGAACATCTTTTGCTGCACCCCATTGTTTTTGAACCATTGTCCTTTAATTTTTATTTTTTTCTATGTACTTTCTGATTTCTTATTCATTGATTCCATTCATTGTTTTGTAACATATTATTTATTCTTTAAAGATTTTATTTATTTGAGAAAGAGGGGGGCAGAGGGAGAGAGAGAAGGAGGAAGTAAACTCCCTGCTGAGCAGGGAGCCGGATAGGGGCTTGATCCCAGGACCCTGGGATCATGACCTGAGCTGAAGGCAGACACTTAACCAATTGGGGCACCCAGGTGCCCCAAATAACATGTTATTTAATCTTTATATATTTGTGGTCTTTCCAGATTTGTTCTTGTGGTTTGCTTCTCATTTCATAGCTTTGTGGTCAGAAAAGATGCATAGTATGACTTCAATATTTTGAATTTGCTGAGTCTTGTTTTATGGGCTAATATGTGATCTATTCTGGAGAATTCTGTGTGCACTTCAAAGGAATGTGTATTCTGCTGTTTTAGGATGGAGTGTTCTGAATGCATTTGTTAAATTCATCTCATCCAGTGCGTCATTTAAAGCCTTTTTTTCCTTGTTGATTTTCTATTTGGATGACTTGTCCATCAGTGTCAGTGTGGTGTAAAAGTCCCATATTGTTAGTGTATTACTGTTGATTAGCTCCTTTATGTTTTTTATTCACAGCTTATCTATTTGTGTGCTCCCGTGTAATGTACATAAATATTTACAATTGTTTTATCCTCTTTTGGGATTGTCCCCTTTATTATTATATAGTGAACTTCTGTCTGTTTTTACAGACTTTGTTTTACTTTTTATTTATTTATTTTAAAATTTTATTTATTTATTTGACAGAGATCACGAGTAGGCAGAGAGGCAGGCAGAGAGAGAGGAGAAAGCAGGCTCCCAGCAGAGCAGAGAGCCTGATGTGGGGCTTGATCCCAGGACCCTGGGATCATGACCTGAGCCGAAGGCAGAGACTTTAACCCACTGAGCCACGCAGGTGCCCCTATTTTTTATTTTTTTACAGACTTTGTTTTAAAGTCGATTTTGTTTGATATAACTCTTGGTACTCTGTCTTTCTATTTATTTCTTTTGTATGATAAATATTTCTCCATCCCTTCACTTTCAATGTGCAGGTGCCTTTAAGTCTGAAATGAAGTTCTTAGAGGCAGTGTATGGATGGGTCTGGGTTGTTTGTATTCACTCTAATACCCTGAGTCTTTTGATTGGGGGTCATTTAGTCCATTTACAGCCAAAGTAATTATTAATAGATGTGTTCTTTTTGCCATTTTGTTACTTCGTTTGAGTTACTTTTTTCTGTAGCTTTTTTTCTGGTCCTTTCTTTTTCTCCTTCCTGGTTTCTTGTTTTCCTTAGTGATATACTTGAGTTCCTTACTCATTCGTTTTTGCATATCTATTACTATTTTTGATCTGTGGCTACCATTCATTGTATATATAACATCTTCTTTATGTAGCAGTCTATATCAAACAGATGTTTGTTTAATTATGATTCATTCTTTACTCCTCTCCCTTCCACATTTCAGATACTTGGTATGACATTTTATATCTCTTTGTTTTGCATTTTTCTTGACTGATTTTTACAGATATATTTATTTTTTTTTTCTCTTGTGCTTCCTATTTTCTTTACTCTTACTTATGTTTTTGTTTGTTTTACACTCACAGAATCCCCCTTAACCTTTTTTGTAGGGCTGGTTTAGTGTTCATTACTTCTTTTAACTTTTGTTTGTCTGGAAAACTCTCTACCTCTCTGCCTATTCTGAATGATAGCCCTGCTGGATAGAGTATTCTTGGCTGCATATTTTTCCCTTTTTTGCACTTTTGGTTGTTATTTTGTTTTGTTTTTTAAAGATTTTATTTTCAAGTAATCTCCACACCTAATTTGTGGCTTGAACTCACAACCTCAAGATCAATAGTCATATGTTCTACTGACTGAGCCAGCTATATATGACTGAGCCAATATATAAAAAGGGGACTGAGCCTCCCTTTTAGTACTTTGAATGCTTCATACCCTTATCTTCTGGTCTACAAAGTTTCTGCTGAAAGATCAACTGATAGCCTGATTGGGTTTCCTTTGTATGCAACTGATCTTCTCTTGCAACATTTAAAATTCTTTTTTTATGATCCCCCCCCCCCATTTTAATACTGTGTCTCCTGATGTAGACTTCCTTGAGTTGAATTTGTTGGGGGACTTTGTGAATCTGGATCTCTTTTGCCCGACCCCCCATTGAGGATGTTTTCAGCTATTATTTATTCAAGTACATTTTCTGATCTTCTTTCTCTCTGTTCTCCTTCTGGAATACCTATAATGTGAATATTATTACACTTGATGGAGTCACTGAGTTCTCTGAGTCTATTATCATTATGCCATATTTACTTGTCTCTCATTTGATCAGCTTGATTATTTTCCATTGCTCTATCTTCCAGCTCACTGATTCATCCTGCTTCCTATACCCTACTATTCATTTCATCTCTTGTATTTTTATTTTCATTTATTGAATACTTCATCTCTAATATGTAATATTTTTATCTTTGTCAAAGATCTTGATGATGTCCTCTGCCCTTTTCTGAAGTTCAGTGAGTATCTTTATGATCACTACTTTAAATTCTGTATTAGGCATATAACTTATTTCTCTTTTGCTAAATCTCCTACTATGATTTTGTACTATTCTTTCACTTGTGATATATTTTTTTATCTCTTCATTTTGTCTATCTCTCTGTGCCTGTTTCTCTGTGTTAGGAAAGTCACTACATCTTCTGTTCTTGAAAATAATGACTTTATGAAGAAGAGTTCCTGTAGTGCCCTATGGTGCAATACCACCCTTCACCAGAACCTGGCACTTCAGGGAGTGTCTCTTTGTATGTTGTTTTTGTCCTGCTATTTTATCTATTGTTTTTCCTTTCACTTGAGATATCTGTCCTGACTTTGCTTGTTGTGGGTTGTGCTTACTCTCTGTGATGCTAGTGAGACCTAGGAAGGCTGGCTCTGAGGGTGTGTGAGCACAGAAGAGCTCAGGGGTGGGGTGACAGTTGTAGCAAATTTGATCTAACCTGCTAGTGACAGGATGGATCCGCCACAGCCCAGTGGCTGCTGGGTTGCAGCATATGGTGGCCCAGGGCATATGGCATCTGTGTGTACAACTGGGGAGGGCATGCATGTGGATTTATCAAAATTTTCACTGAGCCACTACTCCTAGGTCAGATGCACTGAAGAGCAATGGCCACAGGGGTCAGCACTAGGCAGTGGCTGGGTGGGCATGCACAGTTTTAGTAATATTTGCACTGAACCCAGGGCTGAGACTAGTAGTCTTGAAGTGGGTGAATCCTCAGTAGAACACAGGAGTGAAGTGCACTGTTAGTGGGTTAGGTGGCAAGTATTTGTATAGTGCCACCTCCTCCAGGTGACTCTGTATTTATGCTGGGGGTTGGGGAAGAAAATGGTCCCTCCAGCTCCTTTGTTCCTAGAAAATCCCCCATTATGTTCTGAAGTTAGTATAAGCAGATCTACTTCCTATGTTACAAGCTGTCACTTCTATGTAACCCTGTTCCAGTTGTTGTCTCTTTAAGGGTTGGGAACTGGCTATTGCTTGCCCTTTGGGCTCACCCACTGCTGAGTCAGCTGACTTTCAAATCTCCAGGCTCCAAGTTCCACTGGTTATATAAACTCATGGAATTAATCCTCCCTGGTTTTCAACCAGATGTTATGGGGATTAGTTTTCCCTGTGTGGATACACTGCTGCTTTCCTCTCTCCATGCCAGCAGCTCCCTCCTTCCTGTGGACATCTCCTGACCACCATTTCTGCCCTTCCTAATCTCTCTAATGTGGCTTATGCTCTAAATTTAGTTGTGAAGGTTGTTCTGCCAGTCTTCAGATTTCTCTCTGGTTTATTTATCTGGATGTGAGTGATATCCAGTTGTAAACATGGGATATGGTAAGCTCAGAGTCCTCCTACTCCACCATCCTCCCCAGCCTCTCCTCCTTGTTGATTTTCTATTTGGATGATCTCTACATCAGTGTAAGTGAGGTGTTAAATTTCCCTATTATTATTGTGCTAATATTGATGATGTCCTTTTCTTTATGTTATTAACTCTTTTATGTATTTTGGTGCTATCATGTTGGGTGCATAAATATTTACAATTGTATCTTCTTGAATTGTTTCCTCTGTGACTATATGGTGTCCTTCTTTGTCTCTTGTTACATTCTTTCTTATAAAATCTAGGTTTTCTGCTACAAGCATTCCTACCCCAGTCTTCTTTCCAAACCCACTTGCATGAAAAATGTTTTTTCACCCCCTCACTTGCAATCTGAAGGTGACTTTATGTCTGAAATCATGTCTCATAGGCAGCATATAGATGGATCTTGTATTTACACCCACTCTTTTACCCTATATCTTTTCATTGCAGCATTTAATCCATTTACATTCAAGGTAATTATTGGTAGGTGTGTATTTATTGTCATTTTATTACTTGGGGTTTTTTGTTTGTTTGTTTTTGTTGCTTTTCTCTGATCATTTCTTCTCTTGCTCTCTCTCGGTGATTTTCCTTAGTGATATACTTGGATTCCTTTGTCTTTATTCTTTGCATATCTGTTACTGGTTTGGATTTGTCTTTACCATTGAGGTATTATGTAACATCTGCATTATATTAAGTTGATGATCACTTAAGTTTGAACCCATTCTTTACTTCTCTCCCACCAATCCACATTGTAGGCATATGGTGTCATATTTTACATCCTTTTGTTTTATCAATCCCTTGACTTATTTTTACAGACATGCTTGTTTTTACTTCTTTTGTGTCTTTTACTTTTCATCCTTTTAATATTTCTTGTAGGGCTGCTTTATTGGTCATGAACTCCTTTAATTTTTGTTGGGGAAACTCTTCAACTCTTCTATTCTGAATGACAACCTCGCTGGGTAGAGTAGTCTTGGCTGCAGTTTTCCCTTGCAGCACTTTGAATCTATCATACCACTCTCTCTGGCCTGCAGAGTTTCTGTTGAAATATGCACTGATAGCCTTATGGGGTTTCTTTTGCAAATAACTGTCTTCTTTCTTGCTGATTTAATGTTTTTCATCACTACATTTTGCCATTTTAATTAAAATATGCCTCAGAGAGAATTTAAAATAATGACTATAAAGATAATCACTGGACTCGAGAAAAAACTGGAGGACATCAGTGAGACCCTTAACAAGGAGATAGAAAAAGAACCAAACAGAGATGAGGAACACAATAAATGAAATTGAAAATACACTTCAGAGGAATGAATTGATGCCCTGGAAGATAGAGTAATGGAAAGTAACCAAACTAAGCGAATGAGAGAAATAAAAATTACGCAAACTGAGAATAGCCTTAAGGAACCCAGTTACTCCATCAAACATTTACATTATAGGGATCCCAGAAGAAGAAGAGAGAAAAGGGGCAGAAAATTTATTTGAAGAAATAATAGCCCCATATTTCCCAAATCTGAACAAGGAAACAGATATCCAGATCCAGGAAGTACAGAGAGCACTCAACAAAATGAACTCAGGGTGGGCCACACCAAGACTCTCTCTGAGGCATATTTTGCTTAGGTCTCCTGCTGTGATTTGGTCCTGTTCTTTCATTTGGGACATATTTCTGTGTCCTCATTTTCTCAAACTCTTTGTGTCTATTTTTCCGTGTTAGGGAAGTCAGCTACATCTCTTGCTCTTGACAGTAATGGCCTTATGAAGAAGAGATCCTATAGTGTTCCACTATGCAGTATGCCCTTTTCTCCTGGGCATTTTCTGGATGAGCAAATCATTCACCCTCCCATCTGTCCCAGGCATTTTACTTTTTTAAGATCTTATTTATTTATTTGAGAGAGAGAGCGAGAGACCGAGCACAAGTAGGGTTGAAGCAGGGGGAGAAGTAGTATAAGCCGGCTCTATGCTGAGCATGGAGCCAGATGTGGGACTCAGTCCCATGACTCTGAGATCATTACATGAGCTGAAATCAAGCATCAGATGTTTAATTGAGCGTCCAGGTGTCCCTGCCACAGGCATTTTTCAAACTGCTGGTTCTATGCTGTATGTTTGCAGGCTGATCATGTGCTGTCTCTTTAGGGGATGGGATGCCACTTTCTTATGTCATCTGGGCTCTTCTAGAGCTAAGCCTAGTTGATTTTAAAAATTTCAAGCTTTACGTCTTCCTGCTTTTGAGAACTGATGAAATCTGACCCCTCTTGCTTTCAAAACGAAATAATAGGGGATTCAGCTTTCACATGTGTGCTCCCAGGCATCAAAGTCTGTTTTTCACCCTTCTTCAAGCCACTGGCTGCCTGCTAACTGTGCAAGGCAGCTATCTATTTCATTCCCAAACTGCATCTGTACCCTTCCTATGTTCCTTAATGTGACCTCTTCTCTACCTTTAGTTGTGGAGTTTGGATCTTTTTCTGGGTTATTTATGCTGATGCTTATGGTGATGGTTATTTATCTAGTTGTATCAATGGGACAAGGCAAGCTTAGGGTCCTCTTAATCCACCCTTTTCCCAGCTTCCTCCCTATTGTTAACATTTTTATTATTATTTATATGTAAACTTGCCTTAACCTCCTTAATTCCGCTCACTAAATTGTCCCATCCCCATCAACCTCACCTCCAGCAACCCTTAGTTAAGAGTTTGTTATGCTATCCCTCCTTCTCTGTTTTTATCTTTTATTTTTCCTTCCCATCCCCTATGTTCATTTGTTTTCTTAATTTCCAAATTTAAGTGAAATCATATGGTATTTGTCTTTCTCTGACTGACTTATTTGGCTTAACATAATATCCTTTAGTTCTATCCACATGGGTGCAAAAGGCAAGATTTCATTATTTTTGGTGGCTGAGTAATATTCCATGGGCTCTGTGTGTGTGTGTGTGTGTGTCTCTGTGTGTCTGTGTAATCTTCTTTATATATATAAATAACATCTTCTTTATATATATATACATATATATATCACATCTTCTTCATCTGTTAATCTGTCTTATTATATATACTATTATAATTATATACTATATATAATCATATATTATAATGTACATTATATTATGATATGAATGATATATATGACATTATATATAATATATAAAGATATATTGTGACATATACAAATGTACACTATATAACTTGTTATTATATATTAATATGTAATAAAAGTATTATATAGATTAATATAATTATATTTATAATAAATAAAATTTTGTGATGTATAGGATAAATATATATATACACACACATATATATCACATCACATCTTTTCCATTCATCTATTGATGGACATCTGGGCTCTTTCCAATTTTGGGGTACTGTATTGGTATATTGTATATTTGGTGCTATAACATTGGGGGACACATTCTCTTTGCAATCAGAATGTTTGTATCCTTTGGATAAATACCTAGTAGTGAAATTGCTAGGTAATAGGGTTGTTCTATTTTTAACTTTTTTATTAACCTCCATACTGTTTTCTACAGTGGCTGCACCAGTTTGCATTCCCACCAACAGTGTAAGAGTGTTTGCCTTTCCTCAAATCCTCACCAACATCTCTATTTTTCCTGAATTGTTCATTTTAGCCATTCTGACTAATGTGAGGTGGCATCTCATTGTGGTTTTGATTTGTATTTCACTGATGCCTATTGATGTTGAGCATCTTTTCATGTGTCTGTTAGCCATTTGTATGTTCTGCTTGGAGAAAAGTCAGTTCATGTCTTTTGCCCATTCCTTACTAGATTTTTTTTTCTTTTTCAGGTGTTGAGTTTGATAATTTCTTTATAGATTTTTGATATTAGTCCTTTATCTGATATGTCATTTGTGATTATCTTCTCCCATTCTGTATGTTGTCTTTTAGTTTTGCTGTGCAAAAGATTTTATGCTGGTGATGATTCAATGGTTTGTTTTTTTTTTTTTTTTTTTTGCTTTTGTCTCCCTTGTTTTTGGAGGTAAGTCTAGCAAGAGGTTGCTGTGGCCAAGATCAAAGACATTTCTGCCTGTGTTCTTCTCTAGGATTTTGGTGGATTCTTGTCTCACATTTAGGTCTTTCATTCATTTTGAGTTTCTTTTTGTGTATGGGTTAAGAAAGTGGCCTAGTTTCATTCTTCTACAAGTGGCTGTCCAGTTGCCCCAGCAACATTTGTTGAAGAGGCTGTCTTCTTTCCATTGGATATTCTTTCCTTCTTTGTTGAAGATTAGTTGACCATCGAGTTGAGGGCCAATTTCTGGGTTCTCAATTTGTTTCCATTTATCTATATGTCTGTTTTATTTGTGGGTGTTTTTTTAAATTTTTTGTTTGTTTTTTTTTGTTTTGTTTTGTTTTTGTTTTGTCAGTACCATACTGTCTTGAAGATTACAACTTTTTAATACAGCTCGAAGTCTAGAATTGTGATGCTTCCAGGTTTGGTTTTCTTTTTCAACGTAAGTTTGGCTATTGAGTCTTTTTTTGTTCCATATAAATTTTAGAATTGTTTGTTCCAGCTCTGGGAAAAATGTTGGTGTGCTTTTTGATAGGGGTTACATTTAATGTGTAGATTGCTTTAGGTAGCATGGATATTTTAATTATATCTGTTCTTCTAATCCATGTACATGGAATTTTCTTCCATTTCTTTGTGTTTTCCTCCATGTCTTTCATAAGTATTCTATAATTTTCAGAGTACAGGTTTTTTACTTCTTTGTTCAGGGTTATTCCTAGGTATCTTATGGTTATCTGTTCAATTGCAAATGGGATCAAGTCCTTGATTTTTTTCTGCTATTTCATTATTCGTGTATAGAAAAACAATAGATTTCTTCACATTGATTTTGTAACCTGAGGCTTTACTAAATTCATGGATCAGTTTTAGCAAGATTTTGGTGGAGGCTTTCAGGTTTTCTACATAGAGTATCATGTCATCTGCAAATAGTGAAAGTTTAACTTCTTCCTTGCCAATTTGGATGTCTTTTATTTCATTTTATTTTCTGATTACTGAGGCTTGGAATCCTAGTACTATGTTGAACAACAACGGTGAGAGTGGATATCCTTATCATGTATCTGACCTCAAGGGAAAAACTGACAGTTTTTCCTCCACTGAGGATGGTATTTGCTGTGGGTCTTTCATATATGCCTTTTATGATGTTGAGGTATGTTCCCTCTATCCCTATATTGTGGAGGGTTTCACTCAAGAAAGAATGCTGTATTTTGTTAAATGCTTTTTCTGCATCTGTTGAGAGGATCATAAGATTCTTATTCTTTCTTGTTCTGTAATTGTCTGGTTTAGTGGGGTCTTTGTCTGGTTTTGTGTTCAAGCCACAGCTGGCCTCAAAGAATGACTTAGGAAGTTTTCCTTCCATTTCTACTTTTGGAAGAGTTTCAGAAGAATAGATAGTGATTCTTCTTTAACTGTTTGTTAGAATTCGCCTGGGAAGCCATCTGTCCCTGGACTATTGTTTGTTGGGAGATTTTTGATTATTGATTCAATTTCTTTTCTTGTTATGCATCTGTTCAGGTTCTCTATTTCTCCCTCTTTCAGTTTTGGTAGTTTATATGCTTCTAGGAATTTATCCATTTCTTTCATATTGCCTAATTTGTAGACATATAATTGTTCATAATATTCTCTTATAATTGTTTTGTATTTTTGCAGTTTTGGTTGTGATCTCTTTCATTCATGATTTTTTTTAAATTTGGGTCCTGTCTTTTTGATCAGTCTGGCTAGGGGGTTGTCAATCTTGTTAAATCTTTCAAAGAACCAGCTTCCAGTTTCACTGATAATGTTCTACTCTTTTTGTGATTTCTATATTATGATTTCTGCTCTAATATTTATTATTTTTAATTTCCTACCAGATTTAGGCTTTATTTGTTGTTCTTTTTCCAGCTTTTTTAGGTACAAGGTTAGTTTGTGTATTTGAGACTTTTCTTTCTTCTTGAAGGAGACCTTCACATACTTCCCTCTTAGGACTGCCTTTGTTGCATTCCAAAGGGTTTTTTTGTTTGTTTGTTTTTCCTTTGTTCTGGTTTTGTTTTTGGTTTTTTTAAAGATTTTATTCATTTATTTTACTGAGAGAGAGAGAGAGAGATCACAAACAGGTAGAGAAGCAGGCAGAGGCAGATGGAGAAGTAGACTCCCTGCTACAAAGGGAGCCCGATATGGGGTTCAATCCCAAGACTCCAGGATTACCTCAGCCAAAGGCAGGTACTTAATTGACTAAGTCACCCAGACACCCCATCCTAAAGGGTTTTTGTTGTTGTTGTTGTTGTTTTTAAGATTTTATTTATTTATTTGACAGACAGAGATCACAAGTAGGCAGAGAAAGAAGAGCAAGCAGGCTCCCTGCTGCACAGAGATCCTAATGCAGGGCTTAATCCCAGGACCCTGGGATCATGACCTGAGCCAAAGGCAGAGGCTTTAACCCACTGAGCCACCCAGGTGCCCCATCCTAAAGGTTTTGAACTGTCATGTTTACATTTTCATTTGCTTCCATGTATTTCTTAAATTCTTATTTAATATCTTAATGACCCATTCAGTCTTTATTACCATCTTATTTAACCTCCATGTATTTGTGGTCCTTCCAAATTTTTTCTTGTGGTTGACTTCAAGTTTCATAGCACTGTGGTCTAAAAATATGCAGGGAATGATTCCAAACTTTTGGTACAGGTTGAGTCTTGATTTGTGACCCCAGTATGTGATCTATTCTATTGAATGTTCCATGTGCACTTGAATAGAATGTGCATTCTGCTGCTTTAGGATGAAATGCTCTTAATATATCTGTTAAGCCAATCTGGTCCAGTGTGTCATTCAAAGCCCTTGTTTTCTTGTTCATCTGCTTGCATGATCTGCCCATTGCTGTGAGTGGGGGTTAAAATCCCTTACTATTATTGTATTATTATCAGTATCTTTAATTTTGTTATTAATCGATTTATATATTTGGCTGCTCCCACATTAGAGGCATAAATAATTACAATTGTTATATCTTCTTGCTGGATAGACCACTTTATTATATAATGGTGTCTTTTTCTTATTGCAGTCCTTGGTTTAAAATCTCATTTGTCTGATATAAGGATGGTTACTCCAGCTTTCCTTTGACGTCCATTTGCATAATACATAATACATAATACATTTTCTCCACCCCCTCACATTCATTCTGGAGGTGTCATTGGGTATTGTTGGGACACCTGTTATTTTCTGGTCTATGTTACTTTTGGTTTTTCTCCCCACCCAAAGGGTCTCCATTAATATTTTTACAGGGCTGGCTTAGTGTTCACAAACTCCCTTAGTTTTGTTTGTCTTGGAATCTCTTTATCTCCTTCTACTCTGAATGAGAGCCTTGCTAGATAAAGTATTTTGGGCTGCATATTTTTTTTTTCCCATTTAGCACATTGAATATATCATGCCAGTCCTTTTTGGCCTGCTAGCTTTCTGTGGACAGGTCTGCTGCCAGCCGTATGTGTTTACCTTTTCAGGCTAAGGACCTCTTGTTCTGAACTTCTTTCAGGATTTTTTCTTTATTTCTGAAATCTGAAAACTTCACTCTTATATGCCAAGGCATTGACCTATTTTTATTGATTTTGAGGGGGGTTCTGTGCTCCCTGGACTTGAATGCCTGTTTCCTTCCCAAGATTAAGGAAGTTCTCAGCTATAATTTGTTCAAATAAACCTTCTGCCCCACTCTCTCTCTTTTCATCTTCTGGGACTCCTATTATTTGAATATTAATTCACTTTAGTGAATTACTGAGTTCCCTAAGTCTATCTTTGTGATCTAAGTGTTTTCTTTCCCTATTCTTTTCAGCTTATGTTCCATAATTTTTTCTTTTATTTTACTCATTTAGTTGTGCTTAGTTCATCCTCATTTTTATGGCATCCCTTTAGGATTACATCTCTATAGCATTTCTAATTTTGGCTTGATTAAATTTTAGTTCTTTTATCTCTACAGTAAGGGATTCTCTAGTCTCTTCTATGATTTTTTTTTTCAAACCCACATGGCATCTTTATTATCATTGTTTTAAATTGTAGTTTGAACATCCTACTCATAACTGTATAGATAAAATCCCTGGCTGTGATTAGTACTTTCTTTTCTTTCTTTTGGGGTGAATTTTTCCATCTGGTCATTTTGTCCAGAAAAGAAAAAAAAAAGAAAGAAAAAGAAAAACAACAGCAAAAACAGCAAACTTTAGGAAGTGTTTCTGGTGTATGTTACGCACATTCTGCTGTTGCATTTTGACTGCGCGTTCCCACTGATCCATCTTCTACAGAGTTCCTTCTTGCTTATAGTGAGGGGTGTTTGGGCCTTTAACTTGGTGTGCTTTGATTTGTTTGTTGAGGCATGCTTGGGGTGGGGGGGATCCTGATCTAAGACAAGAGAAAAGGAAATGGAAAATAAAAGGAAACAAAAGACAAGCAAAAAACTGTAATCCCAATTCCAAAGAATATGAAAGAAATAAGGGGAGAAGATTAAGGAAAGAAGAAAAGAACAAATAAGAAGCTTGATCTGAAAAAATATGAGATAGAAACAAACAAACCAACAAATGAACAAAATATTATAAGCCTGATACCAAAAAAAGGATAAAAAAGAAGAAATATATATATATATATATATATGTAATAAAGGATAGAAAAAATTTTTTAAAAAGTATAATAAATTTAAAAAATTAAAAATTAAAAAAAAAAAGAAATCCTGTTCCTATTCCCACCAGAATTAAAGGTGATGCTTTGGAGTGCTCTTTAATCAGTAGACTTGGTACATGCAGAGGCCTATGTTGGTCTTCTGAGGGAGAGGCCTGCTGGGCTGGCTCCCAGTGCTGCCCTGGTAAAGATGTCCCTGCCAAGCACAGGGATGGGGGGCGGTGTTTGCTGTAAGAGACGACAGCCTCTACTGGAGGTTCTATGTTTCTCTCCTAAGTATGATTGTACTGGTTGGTAGGGGCTGGGGATAGGAAAGTGGGGAATGGATGGAAGGTGAGGTTGAGGAGAAATATGGTATCATCCTGCTCTCTAGTCTCAATTCCTGTTGAGTAGGCCCTCTCAGAAAAACAAACACTCTCCTGTGTCTCAAGGTTTCCTCAGATTCCTGCTCTTAGCCTGTCTGTCTATTCTCAGGCTGTCAGCATGCCTGGAACCACATATCTCCTTTATTTTATCTCTGCCCAGTGGCTGGGATTCAACACTCCAAGTTTTAAAGTTCTGTCAAGGTGTGGACCCACATGCCCATCACCATCCTGTCCCAGAAAAATAGCTGCAGTGTGCGCATGGTGATTAGAGTTTAGTGTGATGTATACTGAAGCTGCAATAAGGTTATCTGCCATCTGTATGCAACTCAGTCTCCTACTCTGTTCTGTCTGAGAAAAGCAGTCACACAGAGGCTGGAATCTATTGTGGCAAATAGCAATAAACAGGGGCTAGCTTATCTGCAGTCTGCCCATCTCTGTTCTCTGCTCAGTTCTCTCCTAGAAAAGTGGCCATTTGGCATGCACATAGCAGTTTAAGCCTTTGGTAGCTCACAGCAAAATTCTCCTACAAGGTTATCTGTCCTCTGTGCAAAACACTGTCCCTGCTGTTGAGCACCACTTAGTGGCTCCGGCTGGCCTTTTGTCCTTAGAGAGGGAAAATATACTCTTCCAAATGAACTGGGGAGCAATCTCTCCCAGTGTGACCAGGGGATCTTCTCACTGCCGTTTTCTGTGCAATCCCTACCTTATTAGTTGAGTTCTCTCCTGTTCTCTTTCTCTCCCTGACTTTCCCGTCTGGAAATTTTTCCCTTCCCTTTGGCACCTTGTAGCTTTCCTCTCCCCCAGTTCATGGTTTTGATTGTATCTACCATGTTCTCTCCCTCCAACTGGGAAGACTGTTTTCTTAATCATCAGACCATATTTCTAGTTGTTCAAAATGGCTTGATGTTGTTCTAGATGTGTTTTGAGTGATGAGGCATTCTCAGGTTCCCCCTACTACTCCGTCATCCTAACTCTTCCTCTCAATCTCAGTTTTAAAAAGGAACTGAAAAAATAAAAAAAAAAGAACTGGACTAAGATTCAACTAGTCTGGATTTCTTGCTCTTCAACTAATTACTAGGAAAGATATGTAATTGTTGGAACTCTGTAAAATGGACAGATTTTCTTTCCATCTTATCTGCTTTGCAAATCAAAGGAAAAAATAAAATGTAAAATGCTTGTCTACTGTAAATACCAATACAAAGTATAATATTGCATTAATTTCATATTTCATTCAAAAATGATTGTTATTTAAATAATCTGTAATTAATAATGTAAATAAATTCAAAAACAATAATTTTTGTTTAAGAACTAACTCTATCTTGATGGAAGAAAAATAATCGTCTAAAAATTGTGTCATTTCTCCTTTACCATTGTCTGTGAGAAACCAGGACTGATTACATAATGCCTCACCTCATCTATCTTGTACTCTGAGAATTACAGACCAAGGTGTTTAGGAAAAGATTATCAGTTGAAGTTATAAACAATTTATCTACTGTTCTGAAGACAGAAATTGTATATTCCATTTCCTCTATCCTCAAACTTAGTTCTAATTGAATAGTAGGTGAATATCAGACACCATCTATTCATCTTTGTGCCTGGAAACACGTTTACTTTTAAGCCCTAGAGTAGATGTGAAAACTCATTCAAATGAAATTGGAAAATAAATCTACACTGGAGAGAAAAGTATCTTAGGGTTTTCCTACTTCTCATTATCCCAACCAGACAATAGCTGCCAAATTAGCAATAGAGACAAGAACCACTGAATATAAAGAAATTTCAACATTATTTCAAGTTATCCAGTCCTTAAAAGGGGTAGTCCTGAAAAGATTTGAGATCATTTCTTCTTTCAAAGTTAAAAATAAGAAATCCTGTCTCTCAATAATCAGGGGACTAATCTGGGCTATATATGTTTATTAAGTGTTTAGAAATATTTATATAATTTTCTCAAGTTCTTCGTGAAAGACCAAAAATTTAGAAGCAGTATAGTATAGTGTTAAGAGCTTGAGCTTCAGAGCCAGCTTTATGGGCTCTTGTTTCTACCATTTATAAGTGAGTCACCTTCTGCAAATGACTTAACTTTTCTGTATCTCTTTTTCTTTATCTGTAAAATGGATATGAAGACTAAATAATATTTCCCATGTAAAATGCTTAGAATATGTCTGAGACTTAGCAAGTTAATGATATTAATAATATGTTTATAACAATAATGACTTTTACATCACCATCATTATCATGCCATCTCATATAGCATGAGGCAGGACTACTGTATCTTTTATTTATTTATTTTTTTAATTTTCTCTTAACATTACTCTGTCACTGTCAAATTCACACCACAAAAAACAATGCCCTTCTTATATTGGAGGTATTCAAAGTCCCTGTCTGAGTGACTGACTGACCCACAATAACCCATTTCTAACCCACTGAGCCACCCAGGCACCCCAATACCCATTTCTAAACAGTTCAGTTGAATAATGCTAGACAACAAGAGTTGCCCATTTATCATGTGAACTTGGTTTCTCCCTCTTCCCCTCCCTCTCCTTCTCCTCCTCCCCCTCTACATTTCCCTCTCTGTCCCCAATCCCTGGAACCTGTGAATATGTTACCTTATATGACAAAAGGGGCTTTGTTATTAATATGAATGACGAACCTTGAAGTGCTTAAATTATCTTGAATTGTCTGAATGGGTCTGATCTAACCACATCTATTCTTCAAAGTGGGAGAAACTTCATGGGCTGTGGTCAGAAGGGTTTGTGACTGAAGAATGTTCAGAGTAATGCAATATTGCTGGTTTTGAAGATGGGATAATGGGGCCCTGGGCCAAGGCATGTGGTTGGTCTCTAGAAACTTGAGAAGACAAGCAAATGGAATCCCCCCACCCACAGCCTCCAGAAAGGAACACAACCCTTGATTTTGGCCTGGTGAGACCCATATTCAACTTCCAACCTACAGAAGTTTGCAGTTGTGATTAAAGGTTATTTGGGCAAAAATTGCCCTTAACCTCTCTGAAATTCTGATCTTCCCATCTCTACCCAGGAATACAGATGTAATGTTTACCTCAAGATAGCTTGACTAACCAAAGAAAGTAAAATGAATTTATATTCTCAAAGAAAGGGCAAGATTTTCTCCCACCTTCTCCTACTTTCCCTTATTTATCTTTAGATTTATAATTCCCAATCAATTACCAGACTACAACCAACATCCAACTTCAAGCATTTTCGTGTACAATTCTTCCTTTAGAGACACTCTCCACCCTGGATTTCAAAAGGTCTGCTTGGCTAGAATATCCCACTTTGTTTTGATTTTAATAAATGCCTCTAGTAATATATTGGGAACATGTCTGTTCCAATTTTGCCCTTCTTCTGGTAGAATTTTCAGCTCAACTAAAAAGAAAGAGATATATAGATAGGTAGCAGAGCAGTAATAAAATTTTTTGGGTCACATTTCTTCTTTTTTTAAGATTATTTATTTATTTGACAGACAGAGATCACAAGTAGGTGGAGAGGCAGGTGGCTGGGGGTGGGTGGGAAGCAGGCCCCCCCGCTGAGCAGGAAGCCTGATCCGAGGTTCGATCCCAGGACCCAGGGATCATGACCTGAGTCAAAGGCAGAGGCTTAACCCACTGAACCACCCAAGTGTCCCCACATTTCTTGCTACAAATGGTCAAAAATTCTGTGTAGCCCCTTTCAAACACAGCTACTATCTCTTTTTACTAAAATCAGCTGGAAGGATTATGGAATAGGAAAATTATCTTCTTCAGTATCTTCCTGGAAGCCAATAGGTGTTTCTTCCACACTACCAGGGTTAGTTGTAAATTTAACAAATGAAAAGATAGCTCTGAACTAAGCATATCATAGGGAGACTTTTGAACTGCAAGAATAGCGTCTATCACCCTGCCATTTCCCACTCCCTTCCCTTAAACTCTTCTCTTCCTTTCACAATCCTCTCATTCTCCCCTTATTTCTTCTTCCCTCTCATCCCTTTCCCCGTTTTTGTCCCTTCTCTTATGAAATGAAAGCCACTTGTTTTTCTCTAATGAAAGAGTATAATCGCCATCTACTGGTTAGAGGATTCAAGTACAGATTGTGGCTTTTATGAGCATATGTATGCTTGATTATTATCCATATCTATGAGGTGATTATTTTCCTCTTTGGTAGCATGGCTCAGATTGTTTCCTGAAAAAAAAGTAAACTGCTGTTTATCAAGTCTACTTTTTCATAGAATGTGCTTTTAAGAGATTTTAAATCTACATTTATTAATTATAATGGAATAAGCCCCTTCAGGAGAGAAATTTCACTCAACTCATCAAGTTCCCAGCCCACAGTAAGAATTTAGTGAGAATATTTTGAACAAATATTGTTAAATTGGTCCCTTGACACAGAAAGAAAGCCTCTCCTTCTCTGCATGTGTAAATGTCAACTGGCTATTGCAATAGCTACCTAACTAGATTCTTTGCCTTTATTTCCTTACCCTCTAATCCATTACACATTTGTTGTTAGGTGGATTTTCCCGAAGTTGAACTCTCTATTAGTGCCATAAACATTTTTATATATGTCAAGTAACTACCCATTCCCCATGGAATGAGGTTCAAAGTCATGAGTCTGACATTCAAATCTCCCACTCCTTAAATCTCTCCTCATCCTAATTAGCTGAGTTCATCTTCTACAGTGCCTTTCCCAACCAAAATTACTTACCTGTTATTCACAAAATATACTGTGCATTTCACTGTCTCTTGCCTATAAGAATTTTATTCCCCTTCCTGTTCCACATTTTGCAACCCTTATCCTGTCTTCAAGTCCCTTTTTGTAAATGGCTGTCTCTTTTAAGCATTCTTTATCAGTGCCATATATGTTCCCACACCAGAAGTGCCCTCTCTTGCTTCTAAACTCCCAGATCACTTTATCTTAATGTTTCTTGTCACTTTGCATTTTCTATTTTGTATTCTAATTATTGCATACATGTTGTATGCCTCTTAATAGACTCTAAGCTTCATATTCATAATAAAAAATACTGCTTATTGAATGTCTATAGGTCAGGATTACTGAGAGGTAATATAGGACCTGGTAAGTAGTAAAGGTTGAACAAATGTTAGCTATCATTAATGTTATTATTGTTGTTTGTCATTTTTAAATAAATGCCCCCCAAATTTACTGACTGATATTTCAAAAATATGTAACTTCAGAAGTCATAATCCATAATCTAATTGTGTTTTCATCATTCGAAACATTTGTTGCTTTTGTTTTATGGAGTTGTATTCTTGTGAAAATACTTGCAGGTAGGTAACAGAGAGCCATTCTGCTTGTCTGAATCCTGGCTTTGCCACTTCATAATTGTATGACCTTGGGCAGGTCAACTCCTCCATGCTTCAGGTTTCTCATCTATAAAATGAAGATAATAATGGTACCCACTTCATTGGGTCATTATTATTATATAAGTTAAGATGAATAAATGTTTGTAACAATGTAACCTAGTAAATACTATTTAACTGTTAGTTATTATTACTATTATTATCATTGGAGCAATACTATGAAACAGGCACTTTAACATACACTGTTTCATTAATCCTCAGAACAACTTTGTGAGATAATGATTATTTTTTTCCTGTTCTGAAGATGGAGAGATTTAAATTCAAGAAAGTTAAATATTCCTTGAAGCCTTCATAGCTGGTAAGAGCCAGACAAGATTCAAACTTAGGTGTGTGTACTGTGCCCTAGAAAGCTAAGCAAGCGGGGCGCCTGGGTGGCTCAGTGGGTTAAAGCCGCTGCCTTCAGCTCAGGTCATGATCCCAGCATCCTGGGATTGAGCCCTGCATCCGGCTCTCTGCTCAGCGGGGAGCCTGCTTCCTCCCTCTCTCTCTGCCTGCCTCTCTGCCTACTTGTGATCTGTCAAATAAATAAATAATATCTTAAAAAAAAAGAAAGCTAAGCAAGCATTGCTTTTAATGTACTAAGGAGTTAAATGTATACAAAGGAGGCAATCATCCAGAAGGTATAATTTGAAAGAGGCCCTGGCATAAAATCCCTCCACTTACTTCAGTACTGCAAGGTCTTTAATACCATTACTATTCTTTCTATGGGCTAAGCATAGCACTCTCTAGCTTCCTTGGAGGAATCTTTACAAGTCCATGCTAGATGAACTTAATGACTGTCCTTCCATTTCACTGTGTCTCACTTTAATATACTACCCAACATTAATCAAACATTTAGAAGCATCCTATAGCAATGCTGCATAATCCAGCTCTGTGATTTACTGTCTGATTCTTTTAGCTAATGTTTGCCTTATTTGACTTTCATGTGGAGTAGCAGAGGTCCATCACCCTAAGAGCTGTGAGTAGTCCCTCCAGCTCCCATTTGTTGCTGTCAGTTCACCCTGGTGCCTGTCCCCATAGACCTGCAAATTGTGCCTCTACTCATCAAAATGGAGATGATAACTGATTTTCAGAAGCCCATTCTTCAGTTCTGTTTAGGATGTCACCTATAGTTTGCTGCTTACTGTCAAAGGGAATTCAATTAACACATCATAAGTGTGACAAACTATCTGATATTCTATATAGATACCAGCTGTCTTGAAGTTTCTGGACAATATAGTCTTTGGCTATTAAGGGAGCCCCAAGAAAAACTCATCCAAGTTGTTTCTTTTCATCCTTCTCTCTCTTTCTCTCAAATTCCTTTATTCACCAGTCAGATGGAAAATGGTACAATTTGTGTATCTGAGAGTCATACATTAATATCATCAAAAGAAGAAAAGACTGAGTTCCTATTTAAGGCAAAAACAAACTTTGAAAACAATTTAATGAATACCACATAATTACCAAATGATGAACTAAATATTGTGTGTCAGAATATTAGTCAACATTTTTCAATCTTTCTGCTTTCTGCCAAAAGAATTTCATAAATCTGTAGCTTTTATTGATTCCCAAGGTTCTCCACAAATAATTAAAGTGATATTCATTTGTAATATGCCCAAGTGGATTTTCAAATAATATGTATTTGGAAAACATTCCCAAATTAAATATATACTCTGTTTATCCACATCTGAGATTCACAATGCTCCTTTATTGGACACTGTTCAAACAACAGTCTGTGTTTGAACCTATGTTAGGGTGAATGTAATATTTTTTTTTTAAAAAAGGGAATTAAACAAATAACTTGAGACTCACTGAGTTCCCTGAAATAGACACACTATTTTTTGAGAGTTAGTGTCTGACAACAACTGGTATCACACTTACACTAGAGAGTAGTAGGTGGACTGTGAATTAACTCAAGGAGAAAACTGTATTTGTTTCATTTACTTGAGATATTTACCAAAGCCTTTATCTGAATATTTTGTCAACAAAATTTGATTTTAAAGAAAAAAGATACTGGCAGTATATTGAAATGTGAGCTGTTGCTACAGCCAACTGCTTCAGTTGAAGAAAGAAGACTGATTTTTTTTTCTTTCAGAAAAAGTAGAGAGTTTTAAAATTTTCTTTTTCTCTTCGGTTTTTCTACTGAACACTTTGTAAGTGAGTTTCAAAATTAAGGACTATCCACCAGTAAATATTTCATATTTTCAAAAACATATACAGTATCTTATATAATGAAGATACAGTTATCATATTCAGGAATTTAACACTGATACAATTCTAGCATCTTTATGTACAGTCCATATTCAAATGTTGTTAATTGTAGGAAAGATAACTTAAAAGTCCCTAAGTAGAATGGAAGAGTAGATTCATTAGGTCAGGGGAAGAGGTAATAATGTAATAAAGATTGTGTGAACCTGAAAGGATCCAGTGTATCTCAATTTACTCTTATTTAAAATGCTTCCTGTAGCTGAGTTCCCTCCCTTAAAGAGACAGCAAGACAAAGAGCCTACAGAGATACAGCATAGAAACAGCAGTTCAGAAAACGCCAGGAGCAGGCAGAACAGAGAGTGATTTACTTATGTCAGAGCAGGGCCCAGAGGGGCAGGGATCATGGGGAGACCTCATAGGAACCAAGGAGCTGGGCACATGCCACTTCCCTTCCCTTCCCCAGCATCAAGACTGAAGCACCTGCAGGAACAAGAAGCAAACCAACACTCACTACCTACTAACTCTCTCTGGTCTTTCATAAATAATTAAATATTTTTTAAAAGTTATTTTATTTTTAATTATAGATAAACAGTCACATAACATTGAAATTACCATTTGAGGTTAATACTCTGAACTTTGAAAATCTATATTAAAGTTAACCTGGTTGGTATTAAAAATTCACTAAAACAGAACAATTTAAGAGCATATAAAAATGAATACAGGATAAAGAAGATGTGGTCCGCATATACAATGGAATATTATGCCTCCATCAGAGAGGATGAATACTCAACTTTTGTATCAACATGGACTGGACTGGAGGAGATTATGCTGAGTGAAATAAGTCAAGCAGAGAGAGTCCATTATCATAAGGTTTCACTTACTTGTGGAGCATAAGGAATAACATGGAGGACATTAGGAGAAGAAAAGGAAAAGAGAATTGGAGGAAATCAGAGGGGGTGATGAGCCATGAGAGACTGTGGACTCTGAGAAACAAACTGAGGGTTTTGGAGGGGAGGGGGTTGGGGGGCTAGGTGAGCCTGGTGGGTATTAAGGAGGGCATGTATTGCATGGAGCACTGGGTGTGGTGCATAAACAATGAATCTTGGAATACTGAAAAAATAAAATAAAATGTTTAAAAAATGAAGACTACAGACATTAGAGGGGAGACAAGATGGTGGAGAAGTAGGAGGAGGCGCTGTTTCAACCTGTCCTCTAAAGTGAGCTGATTACCTACCAAAGAACTCTGATCACCCATGAAGTCAGCCTGAGATTAGAATTATACACTTCTGGATCTCTACGGGGGCAGAAGATGCCAGTGGGCAAGTAAAGTGGAGTAGGAACATGGGACTGATATTGGGAGATAAACAAAATGGGGAGGGAGCCACCAGAAGCGACCCACTGGAAAGTAATACCCCAATACGAGAGTGCCTTATGATTGGGGACCAGTATTAACTTGGAGTCTGGTTGAAAGCACATAAAAAGAGCAAAGGATCATAGGGGGAAATTGGGGGAATTGGGCAGTTAGGGACAGGGGCTTAAGCCCGCCGACCCAGGACAGCCACCACTGGCGCTGAGCCTGAGAGAGTGCAGCAAAGAAGCCAGGTGTTGGTCCCTGAGCCGCAGGTGCACCTGAGCGCCTCTGGGTGTGGGCGCCACCAGAGGTTGAGGGAGCCTCAACAGCAGGCAGAACCACAGCCTTTTGCACTCTGCACGTGCGTGTGTATGCTGCGTGACCAGAGTCTGAGTTGCACCCTACACCCTCCCCTGAGAGAGGTACGTGCAGGGGCCAGGCAGCCAGTGCTCTCTAGGATCCAGAGAGTCTGAGCATTGCCAGCCCGGGTCAGTGTGAAAATCTCAGGGCACTATCTCTGCTTGGGACCTCTCTGGCAGTCTGGACCTGCTCAGACAGCCGTGGCTAATATTTCTCATGGTTTTGGGTACATGCGGGAGTTCCTGTGACCCCAAAGACCCTGACTGGGAATGTGCTCTGCCAGCGGCTGAGGGGAAATTTATGTGCTCTGAAGTACCCAGAGGGGAAGAAACTGAGGCTTCTCTCTGAGAGGGAGGTCTGGGTGCAGTTTGCTTTCCTCTAAGCCTCCAAAGAACTGCCAAAAGCCTACAAGGGGAGAGGAAACAAACAAACAAAAAAACCTCCAGAGAACAAAAGCCTGAAAAAATGGTTTCCTCAGAGCCCAGCCCCTTGATGGGGGCAGGAAGACTTAACTCCAGCACTCCAGCAACACTGCCTGAAAACCCACGTGGCAGTCCCCTCCCCCAGAAAGCCAGCCAAAAAAAAAAAAAAAAAGACAAGAGGACAACCACCACTACTTCATAGATACAACTTTTAATTTGTTCCCACTATTCTGGTTCTCTTCATGTTTTTTTTTTTATATATATATATAACTTTTTAACCTATTTAGCATCACAATGAGATGTTCAGAACATCAAATTCCATAATAACCTTTTAACCGGAACTTTTTTGATAGATATACCTGTGTTTTGCGTTTCTATTTTTTGTTTTATTTTATTTATTATTATTATTTTTTAATATTCATATAGAGATAAGATTCAAGGTAATCCCCTTTCCCCAATCAGTGCTACCCCTATAATAGGTAAACCAGTTTTAATCCCCCATTATCTCAGGAAAGTTGAGTCCTTCAATAAAAATATCAAGATACATCCAGGAAGAATCAAATAACCTTCTTCACCCACACTGAGAATTTATAGCCACTCTCCCACCTTTTTTGTCTCTGTTTCTGCGTATTTGTTTTTGTCCTGGTAGTATATACATCTTAAACTTGGGGTTCATTTTGACAAGGTTCTTTTATTTATTTATTTTTCTCTTGTTATCTACTTTTGTCAGTCTTTCTGTTTGTTTTTGTTTGTATACTTCATAAATCTTACCTTGGGGTGCATTTGGGTTGGGCCTTCTCTTTTATTTTTTCTTTCTTTCTTTCTTTCTTTCTTTCTTTTTCTTTCTTTTTTTTTTTGCTGTCTCTGTCTCTCTCTTCTTTTTCTTTTTTTCTTTTTTTTTTTTTTGTGGAGACTCTTGATTGCTCAGAAGCATTCCAGGGTGCACCTTGCCTTCGCCACGGTTGATACATTCAGCTACACATCCATTCAGCCATCTCTCACCAAAATGACTAGAAGGAGGAGTGCCCAACAGAAGAAAAATTCAGAGACTGGGCACTCTCCATCACAGCTATTGGATATGGACATAGACAGTATGTCAGAGAGGGAATTCAGGCTAACAATTATCCAGGCAATAGCTAGGTTGGAGAAAGCCTTTGATGACAAAATGGAATTGATTAGGGGAGAAGTGAAAGCCACCAGGGATGATGTTAACAATGATCTCAATGAGCTCCAATCTAATATAAATTCTCTAAAAGCTAGGGTAACTGAGACAGAAGATAGAATTAGTGATCTGGAGGACAAATAGATAGAGAAAAAGGATCAGGAGGATGCCTGGAACAAACAGCTTAGAAGCCATGAAAACAAAATTTAGGGAAATAAATGATGCCATGAAATGCTCCAATGTCAGAATTATTGGAATCCCTGAGGGGGAGGAGAAAGAAAGAAGACTAGAAGATATAACTGAACAAATTCTCCATGAAAATTTTCCCAATCTTGTGAATGGAACCAGTGTTTGTGTACTGGAGGCAGAAAGATTTCCCACCAAGATCATAGAATCTAGAAAGACCTCAAGACACATGATTGTGAAAATGATGAATCATAATTTTAAACAGGAGCTCTTGAAAGCAGCTAGGGGGAAGAAATTCCTTACCTACAGAGGAAAGACCATAAGAATAACATCAGACCTGTCCACAGAAACCCGGCAAGCTAGAAAGGGCTGGAAAGACTTATTCAGGGCACTAAATGAGAAGAACATGCAGCCAAGAATACTTTATCCAGCAAGACTGGCATTCAAAATGGATGGAGAAATAAAGAGCTTCCAAGACCGGCAAGGTTTAAAAGAGTATGTGACCACCAAGCCGGCACTGCAGGAAATATTAAGGGGGATTCTATAAAAGAGGAAAAAACCTAAGAATATCATTGACCAGGAATATATGGAGACAATATATAGAAAAAAAGACTTCACAAATAACACGATGTCAATAAAAATGTATCTCTCAATAATCACTCCCAACGTGAAAGTTCTAAATGCACCCACAAAATGAAAGTTCTAAATGGACCCACAAAATGACACAGGGTTGCAGATTGGATAAAACGACAGGACCCATCCATATGTTGTCTACAAGAGACCCAGTTGGAACCTAAGGATACATCCACACTGAAAGTGAAGGGATGGAGAAGCATCTTTCATGCCAATGGGCCTCAAAAGAAGGCTGGGGTAGGGATTCTCATATCAGATAAATTAGATTTTAAACTAAAGACTGTAGTCAGAGATAAGGAAGGACACTACATCATTCTTAAAGGGACTATACACCAAGGAGATCTAACAATTGTAAATATTTATGCCCCAATATGGGAGCAGCCAATTACATAAGAAAATTATTGATCAAGATAGAGAGTAATATTGATATGAATACATTAATACTAGGAAATCTTAACACGCCACTCTCAGTAATAGACAGATCATCCAAGCAGAAAATCAATAAAGAAAAAAGAGCATTGAATGACATATTGGACTAGATCGACCTCATAGATATATACAGAACATTCCACCCTAAAACAACAGAATACTCATTCTTCTCGAGTGCACATGGAACCTTCTCCAGAATAGACCACATACTGGGTCACACATCAGGGCTCAACTAATACCAAAAGACCGAGATTATTCCCTGCATATTCTCAGATCACAATGCGTTGAAACTAGAGCTCAACCACAAGTAAAAGTTTGGAAGGAATTCAAACACTTGGAAGCTAAAGACTCCCTTGCTTAAGAATGCTTGGATCAACCAGGAAATCAAAGAACTTAAACAATTCATGGAAACCAATGAGAATGAAGACACTTTGACCCAAAACCTATGGGATACAGCAAAGGCAGTCCTAAGGGGGAAATACATAGCCATCCAAGCCTCCCTCAAAAGGATTGAAAAATCCAGAATGCACCAGCTGTCTCTACACCTTAAAGAACTGGAAAATCAACAACAAATTAAGCCAACTCCACACACAAGTAGGGAAATAATAAAGATTAGAGCAGAAATCAATGAGACAGAAACTAGAGATACAGTAGAGTGCATCAATGAAACTAGAAGCTGTTTTTTTGAAAGAATCAATAAGATCGATAAACCATTGGCCAAACTAATCCAAAAGAAAAGAGAGAAGGCCCGAATTAATAAAATTATGAATGAAAAGGGAGAGATCACAACTAACACCAAGGAAATAGAAACAATCATCAGAAGTTATTATCAACAGTTGTATGCCAATAAGTTAATCAACCTAGATGAAATGGACGCATTCCCAGAAATCTATAACCTTCCAAAACTGAACCAGGAAGAAATTGACAACCTGAATAGACTGATATCTAGTAACGAGATTGAAGTAGTGATGAAAAACCTCCCAAGAAACAAGAGCCCAGGACCTGATGAATTCCCTGGGGAATTCTACCAAACATTCAAAGAAGAAATAATACCTATTCTCCTGAAGCTGTTTCAAAAAATAGAAGCAGAAGGAAAACTTCCAGACCCTTTTATGAAGCCAGCATTACACTGATCCCCAAACGAGGCAAAGACCACTCCAAAGGGGAGAATTTCAGACCAATATCCCTGATGAAAATGGATGCTAAGATTCTCAACAAGATCCTAGCAAATAGGGTCCAACAGCACATTAAAAAGAATATCCACCATGACCAGGTGGGATTCATCCCTGGGTTGCAAGGATGGTTCAACATTTGCAAATCAATCAATGTGAAATAAGAAATCAATAAGAGAAGAGAGAAGAACCACATGGTCCTCTCAATTGATGCAGAAAAAGCATTTGACAAAATCCAGCATCCATTCCTGATTAAAATGCTTTGAAGTATAGGGATAGAGGGAACATTCCTCAAAGTCAAAAATCTATGGAAAAAACACAGCAAATATAATTCTCAATGGGGAAAAGCTGACAGCATTCCCTTTGAGATCAGGAACATGACAAGGATGCCCACTCTCACCACTCTTGTTCAACATAATATTAGAAGTCCTAGCAACATCAATCAGACAGCAAAGAAAAATAAAAGGTATTCAAATTGGCAATAAAGAAGTCAAACTCTTTTCACAGCTGACATGATACTTTATATAGAAAACCCTAAAGACTCCACCCCCAAATTACTAGAACTCATTCAGCAATTCAGTAATGTGGCAGGATACAAAGTCAATGCACAGAAATCAGTGGCTTTCTTATACACTAACAATGAAAATACAGAAAGGCAAATTAGAGAATCGATGCCATTTACTATAGCACCAAGAACCATAAGACACCTGGGAATAAACTTAAACAAAGAGGTAAAGGATCTGTACTCGAGGAACTACAGAACACTCATGAAAGAAATCAAAGAAGACATGAAAAGATCCCTCAAGACCATCCCATGCTCATGGATCCTAAGGATCAATATTGTTAAAATGTCTATACTGCCTAGAGCAATCTATACTTTCAATGCGATTCCGATCAAAATTCCACCCTCATTTTTCAAAGAGCTGGAGCAAACAATCCCAAAATTTGTATGGAGTCAGAAGAGACCCCAAATTGCTAAAGCAATGCTAAAAAAGAAAAACAAAACTGGCGGTGTCACGTTGCCTGATTTCAAGCTTTACTACAAGGCTATGATCACCAAGACAGCATGGTACTTGCATAAAAACAAACACATAGATCAGTGGAAAAGAGTAGAGAGCCCAGATATGGACCCTCAACTCTATGGTCAAATAATCTTCGACAAAACAGGAAAAAATATACAGTGGAAAAAGACAGTCTCTTCAATAAATGGTGCTGCGAAAATTGGACAGCTATATATAGAAGAATGAAACTCGACCATTCTCTTACACCATACATAAAGATAAACTCAAAATGGATAAAAGACCTCAACATGAGACAGGAATCCATCAGAATCCTAGAGGAGAACATAGGCAGTAACCTCTTCGATATCAACCACAGCAACTTCTTTCAAGATATGTCTCCAAAGGCAAAGGAAACAAAAGCGAAAATGAACTTTTGGGATTTCATCAAGATCAAAAGCTTCTGCACAGCAAAGGAAACAGTCAACAAAACAAAGAGGCAACCCACGGAATGGGAGAAGATATTTGCAAATGACAGTACAGACCAAAGGTTGATATCCAGGATCTATAAAGAAGTTCTCAAACTCAACACACACAAAACAGATAATCATGTCAAGAAATGGGCAGAAGACATGAATAGACACTTCTCCAAAGAAGACATAGAAATGGCTATCAGACACATGAGAAAATGTTCATCATCACTAGCCATCAGGGAGATTCAAATCCAAACCACATTGAGATAACACCTTACACCAGTTAGAAGGGCCAAAATTAACAAGACAGTAAATAACATGTGTTGGAGAGGATGCGGAGAATGGGGAACCCTGTTACACTGTTGGTGGGAATGCACGTTGGTGCAGCCACGTTGGAAAAGAGTGTGGAGATTCCTTAAGAAAGTAAAAATAGAGCTTCCCTATGACCCTGCAATTGCACTACCGGGAATTTACCCCAAAGATACAGAGGTAGTGAAAAGAAAGGCCATCTGTACCCCAATGTTCATAGCAGCAATGGCCACGGTCGCCAAACTGTGGAAAGAACCAAGATGACCTTCAATGGATGAATGGATAAGGAAGATATGGTCCATATACACTATGGAGTATTATGCCCCCATCAGAACGGATGAATACCCAGCTTTCGTATCAACATGGATGGGACTGGAAGAGATTATGCTGAGTGAAATAAGTCAAGCAGAGAGAGTCAATTATAATATAGTTTCACTTATTTGTGGAGCATAACAAATAACATGGAGGACAAGGGGAGATGGAGAGGAGAAGGGAGTTGAGGGAAACTGGACGGAGAGATGAACCATGAGAGACTATGGACTCTGAAAAACAATCTGAGCGTTTTGAAGGGGCAGAGGGTGGGAAGTTGGGTGAGCCTGGTGGTGGGTATTATGGAAGGCATGTATTGCATGGAGCACTGGGTGTCGTGCATAAACAATGAATTCTGGTACACCTAAAATAAATTTTTAAAAAATTTAAAAAAATGAAGAATACAGATTCCTTCTTGGATTAATAATAGAGACTAAATTCTTGGCTTCCAAGGTACACTTTTGCTTCTTTAAGCACTTCCATATTGTTATCTGATATGAAGGGTATGCACAATCTAAATTCTGATATTTGCTAGGATAGGAGCTCCAATAATGCCAAAAGATGTCCAGTATGTTTGTACAATGCACTGATGTGCCAATGGCGGTTGATGTTAATTACTGACTCAGATATCCTATAAATGTAACTGACTAGAAAGGAAAATGTGTGGGATGATTATCTAGGCATTAACCATGCCTCCTAAAAACCTCTAGTCTCTAAGGGTCAATATTTTCTGGATTCTGCACCAATTACTACTATTGATGGGAATGTGGCAAGGGGGCTGCCAAGCAAACATAAATCTTTAGACATTTTTCATCTTGGGAGAGTCTCTGAAAGATCTCTGGGAATACCTATAAACCAAAGAGGAGAAATAAAATCATAGCCTGGATGCATGTGTCCTTATGGGATTAGTTATCTCTAGCACTTTCTGTAGTGTAGCAATTGAATGTAGATTGTGAAGCCAATATTGCCTTCCCAGCTGCTCACTTTAATGTTGAACAAATTAACTGATATGTGCCCCAGTTACCTTGTTTACTAAAGGGGAATAATAGCATATATTTGTCTCCTAAGTTCATTATGATAATTAAATGAGATAATATTTGTAAAGTATTTGTAAAATCATCAGTGCCTATGTGAGTGCTTCTTAATCAAATAACATGGTCTTGGAATTAAATTCTTTAAAGTAAGTGTTGATATGATGGTTATTAGAAGTAGATTAGAAATTAGAAATTGATGGAAATATATTACAGGATGCCAAGTAAGAGTAAGGTATGAAGCAAGTAAAGAAGTTAGTAAAAGGTGTCATCTGTTTTCTTTGTTAGCTTCTTCACCAATCAATGTTGTGGTCCTCACCTCATACTCAGGCTTTCCTATGCCACCAGCTGGATGACAATTAAAACAAAATTAAGTTAAAGAGTAAAGCTGCTGGGGAGAGAATAGCATAGAAAAAAATAAATGAACAGAAAATTCATCAGCCAAGGAGCATCTAGATGCATAAGAAATTCAAGAAGCTTGGTCCTAAAGCACCAGGCAAACTTCTCACTCATTTCCTACTTCTCCCCGTGAACAGCCTGCGATCCCCAAACCTGCTCCATCCCTTCATTCTTGCCCTTCTTCTTACTTGAAATACCCTCCCTTTCCTCCAACACCCAGCTTCCAAGGTTCATGTTCTTCACAAGGCCCTCTCAGATTCTCAGGTTCCTTAAATTCACATCAGCATGAATGAGATAATGTATACACAATACTTAGTACAAATACACAATAAATGGTAGTTCTATATTTTTATTACACTTTATCCCTTCTCTGAAATCATACTATTTGTACTCTTGGGTATGAACATTTTGTAGTTTATTTATTAAATATTTATGAAATCTCTTATCTCCCCTACTATGAGCCCCTGCTGACAATGATCACTTATGAATGAGTCAAAACTTTCTTTTTGCAATTGGTAGGAATCCAACTAAAACTGGTTTTACTAATAAAGGAGGTTTGTTTATAACTGAAAAACCTAGGAAGATTAAGGGGTTCAAAAATGTCACAAGGAGTTGGTCTCTATTTTTCTTTCTGTGTATGGGTGTCTGAGTGATGGTAGGCAGGACTATTCCTACATCTAACCAGCTGTAAGTTCAGTGGAAAGAAATGATCTCTTCCCAATAGTCCCAGCAGATATTCTGAAGTTAAGCCTGAGACCAATTTACCAATTGTTAAACCAAATGTCTACGGTTTAGGGGACAGTGATTCTGATTGGCCATATCTGGGTCATGTGGCAACCTTACTTTCTTCAGAGAGATGTCTGCCTTACTGGACTTACAAAGATTTGAGAGCAAGAAAGAGATGTTTTCCCAGGGGATATTCAGTATATGTGATTATAAAAAGAAGGAATGAGTGATAGGAAAGAAGAATATTATTTTTAAGCCGCACACTCCCTTTAAATGTGGAAGATATCCTAGCCAGTTTCCCTAGTCTCCTACAATCAATCTCATCACAAGTGGCCTTCAGGTCCACATACACACTCGAAACAACAAACTGCATAGCAATGGAAATATCTTAAATCAACTATCTTGAATATCAGATCACATTTAGTTTCCTCAGGTTCCACTTCTGACTAAAATGGAGTAAGAGAGACCAGATTTAGCCTCTTGACTAAAACAAACAAAAAAGACAGACAGGCTATATAAAATAACACTTTTTAAGATACTGGATGTCAGGCAACAAGAGACAGTGATATCTGAGAGATGAGAAATAAATGAGATGAGACCCATGATTACCTCAGGTTGCTATCTTGAGAGAGTTTTCAGGGAACAAACAAAGAAAGAGAACACACAGAAAGATAAATCCTTGGATTTAAAAACAAACAAGCAAACAAACCAAAAAAAAAAAGTTGGGGTGTCAGGGTGGCTCAGTTGGTTAGGTGACTGACTCTTTTTTTCCACTCTGGTCATGATCTCAGGGTTGTGAGGTCGAGCCCTGAATCAGACTCTGCACTCAGCATGAAGTCTGCTTGAAAGACTCTCTCTCCCTCTTCCCCTCCCCCACTGTCTTTCAAATAAATGAATAAATAATATATTTTTTAAAGTAGCTAAAAGTATAGGGAAACTAAAGTTCACAAAACAAAATATGAGATAGTAGAGAGCTATAGACAAAGAACCTTGGAAAGTTGCAGAGGGTATTTAGCAGAGTACTCATCAGTGAATGCATTTAAGGAAACTACTGGAAAAACAATTATCTGGTAGGATTACAAAAATAGTAGTTACACAGAGTTAGAATTAGTGACAGTACTACCATCAGATTGGAAAACCTCATAATTTATTAAAAAAAAAGAAACAAAAACAGGTACTCAGAAAGCATTTACCATAAAGTCTGAGTCTAGACTCTGGACTAAATGCTGCTCTCATCTTGCCTAACCAATATTACAGCGAAGACCTGAAATAACCAAACTCTTTCCAAGTAATTTAAATATAGCCCAGGATAAAGCTTAAGAATATTTATAGTAATACAAAAATATCTAGCATCAAAATGTAAATATCTCAGATATCACATTTGACATCCAATCAAAACTGCCAGGCATGAGAGGAAGCAAGAAAATGTATGCCATGAGAAATACGAATTAATTAAAAGTGATTCAGAAGTACACAGATGTTAGAATTGGCAGATGAAAATGTTAAAACAATTAATATAACTATTTCATATGTTTAAAAAGTTAAATAGAGAAAAGACCCAAATCAAACTTCTAAAGAGTAAAATTACAATGCTTAAAATTTAAAATTCACTAAGCAAAATCATAGCAAACTACAAAATTACACATCTCTGAAGAAAAAGTTAGTGAACTTGAAGACATAACAATGCAAACTATCCAAAATGAAAGAGATAGAAATTGAAATTTCAAAGTGTGAAAAGAACATCAGTAAGCTCTGAAACTACTTCAAGAGACCTAATTCAGGGGTGCCTGGGTGGCTCAGTCATTAAGCATCTACCTTTGGGTCAGGTTGTGATCCCAGGGTCCTGAGATCCAGCCCCACATTGGACTTCCTTCTTGGCGGGAAGCCTGCTTCTCCCTCTCCCACTCCCTGTGCTTGTGTTCCCTCTCTCTCTCTCTCTGGGTCAAATAAATAAATAAAATCTTTAATTTTTTTTTTAAAAAGGACCTAATATATGTATGATTGAAGTATCCAAAAGAGAGGAGACAGAAAATTTTTCAAAGAAATAATGGCTGAAAATTTTCTAACTTTTTGATGAAAACTATAACCTACAGACCTAAGAAGTTAAATAACCCCTATGTGCAAGAAACATGAAGAAAACTAAACTATAAGAAAGAATGGCCAAGACAAAACAAGACAGTGATAAAGAGAAAATCTTAAAATCAGCCAGAGAAAAAAAGACACATCACATAGAAACAAAGGTAAGGATGGAGGCACTTTTCTCATCAGGAACAATGCAAGTAGGAAGACGGAAGAGCAACATTTTTAAAGTACAGAAAGGAAAAAAAAAAAAACCTGTCAAGCTATAATACCATGTTATCATTAATCAAACAAAACTGAACTGTTAATATCATACAAGCTTTGCTGGAAGGGGAAACAGAAAAATTGATATTTTTACAGTGTTTTCCTTTACATGTCAATAAGAAAAGAGGCCATTTTTATTCCATGCAGTAGTAGAAGCTAATACAATTTTAACAAACATCTTTCTGAAGACAAATAAAATGAAAAAGTCCTGACTTGTCTTTGTGTATGTGCTCCCATTATGACCAATTTCAAGCCACTTGAAGTTAACTAGCTCACAAATTTCCTGAAAACTCGACAATAAGCACTCATGAGCTAGTCCCAGCCAACTCTCTCATACCATTGAATCTATACTATCCATGCTATCAAAATGTTGGCATACAGTTCTCTTATTCCTGCCAAGTGATTTTCTTTTGAAGGAAACATACAGAACTCTTGTTTGGAATTTAAACTCTAAAAATTAAAGAGTATACATATTATCTGGGAGCTATAAATGGATATGCTCTATCTTTGAAATAGGATTTCTAGCAGCATTCTACAGCCCCTTCTTCCTTATTGAATAATTTAGCCTTTCTTTTGGCCTCAATAAATGTAGACACCTGTTGCTTTGAATCAATAGAAATCTGCTAAGACGTTAACATTCACCATGGAAATTAAATATGCCTGAAGAAGATGAAGACAGGTCTTCTGGGATGTTCAAAGTGATTCTATTTGTTAAACTCTTGAAATAAAAGTTAATGTAACTGTCATGGATTGTTATCAAATTTCAGGTACTATCAATTCATCTGTCTTTTCTAACAGGGTGGAACTAATGTGTAACACTGTTAGAAGGCAAGTTAAGATTTCTCAGTATGAGTTTAAAAGTACATATTGATAAACACTGACATCTTAACTCATTATTTATCTTTATTGTTAGTGTGTCTCACAGAGAAAGAGTAGAAATGCTGCTGGATTGATTTTTTGTCATTTTCAAATTACCAGCAGATAGGTAAGTGCTAGGTGCTTTCATACATGCAATATTATGTATGAAATGGGTCAGTGACAATAAATAGATAATGGTGGAATCTTAGGCAACATACCTTAAAAGTCGGGAAGCTAATTTCTCATAAGCATGGCTTTTAAGTGACCACACATAACCATTATTTGCAGCCAATTTATCTTGCCCTAGCTGGCATAAGACAAGCTTTAACTATGGAACTCAACATATTATCCTCTCCTCAACTCACTTCTAATCTTCAAACAGTGAATTTTTAAACTATCATATAATCTGAACAGAAACAAAAACTAGTATGCCTCATCTGCAAACTAATAAGGGAGGGGAGTTAAGTCCTAATATGGGTATGCAAGTGTTCTATTTAGTTAGAGAGTCCAGACCAGTGCATACTAGTTGAATGAGGTCCAAAAGTACAGACTCAGAAATATGTCACTTCACTCCTCAGTTCAGAAGGATCCCTAAGTTCCTGGCTCACAGACTGTACTGTACACAGGTGGAATCTCAGTTGGTCATATTTTTAAAATTCTATGGCCTCTAAAAAGAAGTAGTCCCGCTCTTTAATGGTATATGGAAGCTCAGCTGCTGTGTTTACAGTTCAGGATATGAAGCACACTGATTTGGAGCTGGAGGTGGTGGGGGGAAGCATGGAGATAGAGACAGAAAGGGATAAAGAATGTGAATTGTGGCAAAGGCCTGGGACTCATAATCAGTAATCCTGGGATTTCCTCTTAGCACTGCCTCTAGTTTCTGGTGACTCTGTACAAGTCTTTTTTTTCTCCTTTGACTTCCATTCATAACATCTGAACAATGAAGGTGTTGGACTGATGAATTATAAAGGCTTTTCTAGGCTCAAGATTCAGACTTTAGGGACTCCTTTAACCCTCCAAGAAGAATCCTTATTCTATTTATCTTAAAGAAAATGCTAAGAATTCATAACCTCTTATAGCTATATGGTCTAGTTCAGCTTACAAAGTACTTTCCACATATATATGATTTGCTTTTAGCAATAGCCTTCAGAGACGGGTAGAGTGAGTATGCTTATCCTCAGTTAACAGATGAGAAAACTGAGGCTAAGAGGTTTGCTAACACTTATTGATGATTTAATCTTTGTCAGTGTTAGATGCATCATTACCTTTAGTCCTCTCTGAACTTTTATAGGCTTTCATGGAAGATAATAAAAATATTAATATTTTACAGATGAAGATACTGAGGCACAAAGACCTTCAATGACTTGCTCATATTTGCTTGGGTAGCAAGTGTCAGTCTGGTTTCAGAGCCTTGCATTTAACAATTATGTCATGTATATTGCCTCCCATAAGAACACAAATGGAGTCTTGCCTTTGGGAATAGGAGATAAGGAAAGGAGAAAAAACACTCAGAATTAAGAAAGTGGTGAGTCAGTTATAAACCTGCTTAAGACAGGTGGACTCTTGACAAAATTGTGAATACAGTTTGCCTGTATAAATTCCTGACATCTCCTTTCCCCAACACCATCCAAGACTCATTTCCACAGCTGTAACAGTCTAAAGCTCAAAGAGGTAGTAAACCAGTTTGTACAACAGAGTTTCTCAATACTCACTGGTTAGGTGGGAACTCTTAATGTTAAAATGTAGGCTGAATTTTTAAACTTTCCAACTGATTCTAATGCACAGTCAACATTCAGAACAAATAATGTTCTCAATCTTAGCTGCATATTGAAACCATCTAACAGAACTTTAAAGTGCTACCAAAGTGCTCAAACTCCAGAAATTCTGATGTAATTGATCTGAAATGTAACCTTGACTTTGGAATTTTTATAAGTTCCTAAGAAGTATTAATTAACAGCCAGTGTAGAAATCACAGATAAAGGGGTGCCTGGATGGCTCTTAGTTAAGTGACTGTCTTCAGCTCAGGTCATGATCCTGGAGTCCAGGTATTGAGTCCCACATCAGGCTTCCTGCTTGGCAGGGAGTCTGCTTCTTCCTCTTACCCTCCCTCTTCTCATGCTGTCTCTCTCATTCTCTCTCTCAAATAAATAAATAAAATCTTTTAAAAAATCACAGATAAAGAATCAGAAGGTCTGAGGACTGTTATAGACCCCATAACTTAAGAGTTTAAGCTACTAACTTAATCTCAATGACATAGTTTATTCTCAAAAATAGAAAAAAACACAATAATATGTTGTGTGTGTGTGTGTGTGTGTGTGTGTGTTTTAGATTTTATTTTAAATTCAAATTAGTTAACATATACTGTACTATTAGTTTCAGGGGTAGAATTCAGTGATTCACCTGTTGTATGTAACACCCAGGGCTCATTACATCAAGTGCCCTCCATAATGGCCATCACCTAATTACTCCATTCCTCTACCAATCTCCCCTCCAGCAATACTGTTTGTTTCCTATAGTTAAGAGTCTTATGATTGGCCTCCCTCTCTCTGTTTTTACATTATTTATATAATTATATATATATATATATATATATATATATATATATATAGACATAAGGGAAGGGAAGGATAAATATAAATATATTTATATATTTATATTTATTTATATATAATATATATGATCAAATATATTATATTATATTTTATATTATTTATAGTTATCCTTCCCTTCCCCTATATCCATAGGGGACATCTGTTTTTGTTTCTTAAATTCCAGAAATGAGTGAAATCATAACGGTATTTGTCTTTTTCTGACTGATTTATTTCACTAAGCATAAAACCCTCTAGTTCCATCCAAGTCATTGCAAATGGTAAGATTTCGTTCTTTTTGATGGGCGAGTAATACTCCTTGGTAATATTCATTTGGTATATGTAAGTATATACCAAATTTCCTTATATATACCAAGATTTATATATATATATACACCAAATCTTGTTTATGCATTCATGAGTCAATGGACATCTGAACTCTTTCCATATTTTGGGCACTGAGGACATTGCTGCTATAAACTTTGGGGTGCATGTGCCCCTTCAAATAACTATGTATTCTTTTGATAAATACCTAGTAGTGCAATTACAAGGTTGTAGAGTAGCTCTATTTTTAACTGTTTGAGGAAACTCCACACCGTTTTCCAGAGTGGCTACATCAGTTTGCATTCCACAGTGTAAAAGTGTTCTTTTTTCTCCACATCCTCGCCAACATCTATTGTTCTCTGAGTTGTTAATTTTAGCTATTCTGACTGGTGTGAGGTGATATCTCATTGTGGTTTTGATTTGTGTTTCCCTGATGATAAGTGATGTTGAACAATTTTTCATGTGTCTGTTAGCCATTTGTATGTTCTCTCTGAAGAAAGGTCTGTTCATGTTTTTTGCCCATTTCTTGAGTGGATTTCTTTTTTTTTTTCTTTTTTGAGTGTTGAGTTTAAGGAGTTCTTTATACTGTTGGGTACTTGCCCTTTATCTGATATATCATTTGTAAATATCTTCTCCCATTCCATAGACCGCCTTTTAGATTTGTTGACTGTTTCCTTTGCTGTGCTGCTTTTTATCCTGATGAAGTCCCAGTGGTTAGTTCATTTCACCTTCATCTCCCTTGCCTCTGGAGATGTGTCTAGTAAGAAGTTGCTGTGGCCAAGGTCAAAGAGGATGCTGCCTGTATTCTTTTCTGGGATTCTGGTGGATTCCTGTCTCAAATTTAGCTCATTTATCCATTTTGAATATATTTTTGTTCATGGTGTAAGAAAGTGGCCCAGTGTCATTCTTCTGCATGTAGCTGTCCAATTTTGCCAACACCATTGGTTGAAGAACACTTTTTTTTTTCCTGCTTAGGTATCCTTTCCTTCTTTGTCAAAGACTAGTTGATGATAGAGTTGAGGGTCCATTTCTGGGTTCTCTATTCGTTCCATCAATGTGTGTGTCTGTTTTTGTGCCAGTACCATACTGGCTTGATGATTATAGTTTTGCAATATAGCTTAAAGTCAGAAATTGTGATGCCTCCCATTTTGGTTTTCTTTTTCAACATTGTATTGACTATTTGGGATCTCTTCTTGTTCCATATAAATTTTAGAATTATTTGTTCCAGCCCTGTGAGAAATGCTAGTGGTATTATGATACAGATGTATAGATTGCTTAGGGTAGTATAGACATTTTAACAATATTTGTTCTTCCGATGCATGAGTATGGAATATTTTTCCATTTCTTTGTGTTTTCCTCAATTTCTTTCATAAGTGTTCTGTATTATTCAGAGTAAAGATCCTGCCCCTCTTTGGTTAGCTTTATTTTTAGATATCTTATGGTGTTGGTTGCAATTGTGAATGGGACCAATTCCTTGTTTTATCTTTCTGCTGCTTCATTGTTAATATATGGAAATGCAACAGGCTTCTGTGTGTTGAATTTTTGTTTTGCAACTTTGCTAAATTCCTCTGTCAATGTTAGCAATTTTTGGGTGGAGTCTTCGGGTCTTCTACATAGAGTATCTTGTCATCTGCAAGGAGAGAAAGTTGACTTCTTCCTTGAAGATTTCAATGCCTTTTATTTCTTCTGTAGTCTTATTGCTGAGGCTAGGACTTCTAGTACTATGTTGAACAACAGTGGTGAGAATAGGCATCCCTGTAGTGTTCCTGACCTTAGGGGAGAAGCTCTCCTTGTTTCCCCATTGAGGATGATATTAGCTGTGGGTCTTTTGTATATGGATTTTATGATTTTGAATTATGTTCCTTGTATCCCTGAATTGTGGAGGGCTGGTATCAAGAAAGGATACTGTATTTTATCAAATGATTTTTCTGCATCTATTGAGAGGATCATATGATTCTATCTGTTATTTTATTACTGCAGTGTATCATGTTGACCAATTTGTGGATATTGACCCAACCCTTCAGCGTGACAGACCTCAACGTGAGACAGGAATCCATCAGAATCCTAGAGGAGAACATAGGCAGTAACCTCTTTGATATCAGCCACAGCAACTTCTTTCAAGATATGTCTCCAAAGGCAAAGGAAACAAAAGCGAAAATGAACTTTTGGGAATTCATCAAGATCAAAAGCTTCTGCACAGCAAAGGAAACAGTCAACAAAACAAAAAGGCAACCCACGGAATGGGAGAAGATATTTTCAAATGACAGTACAGACAAAAGGTTGATATCCAGGATCTATAAAGAACTACTCAAACTCAACACACACAAAATAGACAATCATATTAAAAAATGGGCAGAAGATATGAACAGACACTTCTCCAATGAAGACATACAAATGGCTATCAGACACATGAAAAAATGTTCATCATCACTAGCCATCAGGGAGATTCAAATTAAAACCACATTGAGATAACACCTTACACCAGTTAGAATGGCCAAAATTAGCAAGACAGGAAACAACGTGTGTTGGAGAGGATGTGGAGAAAGGGGAACCCTCTTCCACTGTTGGTGGGAATGCAAGCTGGTGCAGCCACTTTGGAGAACAGTGTGGAGATTCCTCAAGAAATTAAAAATAGAGCTTCCCTATGACCCTGCAATTGCACTACTGGGTATTTACCCCAAAGACACAGATGTAGTGAAAAGAAGGGCCATCTGTGCTTCAATGTTCATAGCAGCAATGGCCACGGTCGCCAAATTGTGGAAAGAACCAAGATGCCCTTCAACAGATGAATGGATAAAGAAGATGTGGTCCATATACACTATGGAGTATTATGCTTCCATCAGAAAGGACGAATACCCAACTTTTGTAGCAACATGGACGGGACTGGAAGAGATTATGCTGAGTGAAATAAGTCAAGCAGAGAGAGTCAAGTATCATATGGTTTCACTTATTTGTGGAGCATAACAAATAACATGGAGGACAAGGGGAGATGGAGAGGAGAAGGGAGTTGAGGGAAATTGGAAGGGGAGGTGAACCATGAGAGACTATGGACTCTGAAAAACAACCTGAGGGTTTTGAAGGGGCGGGGGGTGGGAGGTCGGAGGAACCAGGTGGTGGGTATCAGGGAGGGCACGGATTGCATGGAGCAATGGGTGTGGTGAAAAAACAATGAATACTGTTACGCTGAAAAGAAATAAAAAATTTTTTTAAAAAAGCGCTTCTGAGAGCAGCTGGAGGGGAGCGATTCCTTAGGTACAGAGGAAGGTCCATCAGAATAATGACAGACCTGACCACAGAAACCTGGCAAGCCAGAAGGGGCTGGAATAACATATTCAGGGCACTAAATGAGAAGAGCATGCAGCCAAGAATACTTTATTCAGCAAGGATGACATTCAAAATGGATGGAGAGATAAAGAGCTTCAAAGACCAACAGGGTTTAAAAGAGTATGTGACCACCAAGCCAGCAATACATGAAATATTAAGGGGGGGTTCTATAAAAGAAAAAAGAACCCAAGAGTGACATAGAAGAGAAATTTATAGACAATCTATAGAAACAAGGACTTAACAGACAACATGATGTCAATAAAAACGTTTCTTCCAATAATCACTCTCAACGTGAACAGCCTAAATGCTCCCATAAAATGGAACAGGGTTGCAGATTGGATAAAACAGCAGGAACTGTCCATATGCGGTCTATAAGAGAAACATTTGGAACCCAAAGATACATCCAGACTGAAACTGAAGGGATAGAGAAGTGTTTTTCATCACAACAGGCCTCAAAAGAAGGCTGGGATAGTGATTCTCATATCAGATAAATTAGTTTTCAAACTAAAGACTGTAGTCAGAGATAAAGAAGGTCACTACAACATTCTTACAGGGTCTATCCACCAAGAAGATCTAACAATTGTAAATATTTATGCCCCCAATATGGGAGCAGCCAACTATATAAGACAACTGTTAATCAAGATAAAGAGTCATATTGATATGAATACATTAGTAGTAGGGGATCTTAACATGCCACTCTCAGTAATACACAGATCATCCAAGCAGAAAATCAACAAAGAAACAAAAGCTTAGAATGACACATTGGACCAGATGGACCTCCTAGATACATATAGACCATTCCATCCTAAAACATCAGAATACTCATTCTTCTCAAGCACACATGGAACTTTCTCCAGAATAGACCACATACTGGTCACAAATCAGGGCTCAACTGATACCAAAAGATTGAGAATATTCCCTGCATATTCTCAGACCACAGTGCTTTGAAACTGGAACTCAACCACAAGAAAACGTTTGGAAGGAACTGAAACACTTGGGAGCTAAAGACCACCTTGCGCAAGAATGTTTGGATCAACCAGGAAACTCAAAAAGAACTTAAGCAATTCATGGAAAACAATGAGAATGTAGACACATCAGTCCAAAACCTATGGGATATGGCAAAGTTGGTCCTACGGGGGAAATACATAGCCATCCAAGCCTCCCTCAAAAAAATTGAAAAATCTAGAATACACCAGCTCTCTTTACACCTTAAAGAACTGGAAAACCAATGACAAATTAAGCGCACCCCATGTACAAGAAGGGAAATAATCAAGATTAGACTAGAGATCAATGAGACAGAAATTAGAGATACAGTAGAATGCATCAACAAAACCAGAAGCTGGTTCTTTGAAAGAATCAAAAAGATAGAAAAATTGCTGGCCAAACTAATCCAAAAGAAAAGAGAGAGGACCTAAATTAATAAAATTATGAATGAAAGGGAAGAGATCATGACTAACACCAAGGAAATAAAACCAACCATCAGAAATTACTATCAACAGTTATATGCCAATAAGTTAAGCAACCTAGAAGAAATGGATGCATTCTTGGAAACCAATAAACTTATGGAGGGCATGTATTGCATGGAGAACTGGGTGTGGTGCATAAACAATGAATTCTGGTACACTGAAAAGAAAACTAAAAAGTAAAAAAAAAAAAAAAAAGTTAAAAAAAAAAACACTTCCAAGACTGAATCAGGAATAAATTGACAACCTGAATAGAACAATATCTAGTAACGAGATTGAAGCAGTGATCAAAAACCTCACAAAAAACAAGAGCCCAGGACCTGACAGATTCCCTGGGGATTTCTACCAAACATTCAAAGAAGAAAGAATACCTATTCTTCTGAAGCTGTTTCAAAAAATAGAAACAGAAGGAAAACTTCCAGACTCCTTCTATGAAGCCAGCATTACCCTGATTCCCAAACCAGGCAAAGACCCCACCAGAAAGGAGAATTTCAGACTAATATCCCTGATGAATATGGATGCCACGATTCTCAACAAGATCCTCAGTAATAGGATCCAACCATACATTAAAAATCTTTTTAATGTATGGTTGGATAATCTCAGATGGGATTAAACCCTGGGATGCAAGAGTGGTTCAACATTCTCAAATCAATCAGTGTGATAGAACAAATCAATAAGAGAAAAGAGAAGAACCACATGGTCCCCTCAATTGATGCAGAAAAAGCATTTGACAAGGTTCAGCATCTGTTCCTGATTAAAATGCTTTAAAGTATAGGGATAGAGGGAACATTCCTCCACTTCATAAAATCTATCTATGAAAAACCCACAGCAAATATCACCCTCAATGAGGAAAAGCTGGCAGCCTTCCCTTTGAGATCAGGAACACAACAAGGATGCCCACTTTCACCACTCTTGTTCAACATAGTACTAGAAGTCCTAGCAATGGTAATCAGACAAGAAAAAGAAATAAAAGGTATTCAAATTGGCAAAGAAAAAGTCAAACTCTCTCTTTTTGCAGATGACATGATACTTTATATGGGAAACCACCCCCAAACTACTAGAACTCATACAGCAATTCAGTAATGTGGCAGGACACAAAATCAATACACAGAAATCAGTGGCTTTCTTATACACTAACAATGAAAACATAGAAAGGGAAATTAGAGAATTGATTCCATTTATTATAGCACCAAGAATCATAAGATACCTGAGAATAAATCTAACCAAAGAGGTAAAGGATCTGCACTCAAGGAACCACAGAACACTCATGAAAGAAATTAAGGAAGAGACAAAAAGAGGGAAAAACATTCCATGCTCATGGACTGGAAGAATAGATATTGTTAAAATGTCTATACTGCCTAGGGCAATCTATACTTTCAATGCCATCCCAATCAAAATTCCATAGGCATTTTTCAAAGTGCTGGAACAAACAATCCTAAAATTTGCATGGAACCAGAAGAGACGCCCAATGGCTAAGGAAATGTTGTAAAAGAAACACGAAACTGGGGGAATCACGTTGCCTGATTTCAAGCTTTACTACAAAGCTGTGATCACCAAGACAGCATGGTACTGGCCCAAAAACAGACAAACAGACCAGTGGAACAGAGTAGAGAGCCCAGATATGGACCTGCAACTTTATGGTCAAGTAATCCTCGACAAAGCAGGAAAAAATATACAGTGGAAAAAAGACAGTCTCTTCAATAAATGGTGCTGGGAAAACTGGACAGCTATATGTAGAAGAATGAAACTCGACCATTCTCTTACACCGTACACAAAGATAAACTCGAAATGGATAAAAGACCTCAACGTGAGACAGGAATCCATCAGAATCCTCGAGGAGAACATAGGCAGTAACCTCTTTGATATCAGCCACAGCAACTTCTTTCAAGATATGTCTCCAAAGGCGATGGAAACAAACGCAAAAGTGAACTTTTGGGACTTCATCAAGATCAAAAGCTTCTGCACAGCAAAGGAAACAGTCAACAAAACAAAAAGGCAACCCACGGAATGGGAGAAGATATTTTCAAATGACAGTACAGACAAAAGGTTGATATCCAGGATCTATAAAGAACTACTCAAACTCAACACACACAAAATAGACAATCATATTAAAAAATGGGCAGAAGATATGAACAGACACTTCTCCAATGAAGACATACAAATGGCTACCAGACACATGAAAAAATGTTCATCATCACTAGCCATCAGGGAGATTCAAATCAAAACCATATTGAGATAACACCTTACACCAGTTAGAATGGCCAAAATTAGCAAGACAGGAAACAACGTGTGTTGGAGAGGATGTGGAGAAAGGGGAACCCTCTTCCACTGTTGGTGGGAATGCAAGCTGGTGCAGCCACTTTGGAGAACAGTGTGGAGATTCCTCAAGAAATTAAAAATAGAGCTTCCCTATGACCCTGCAATTGCACTACTGGGTATTTACCCCAAAGATACGGATGTAGTGAAAAGGAGGGCCATCTGGACCCCAAAGTTTATAGCAGCAATGGCCAGGTCGCCAAACTGTGGATAGAACCAAGATGCCCTTCAACGGATGAATGGATAAGGAAGATGGGGTCCATATACACTATGGAGTATTATGCTTCCATCAGAAAGGACAAATACCCAACTTTTGTAGCAACATGGACGGGACTGGAAGAGATTATGCTGAGTGAAATAAGTCAAGCAGAGAGAGTCAAGTATCATATGGTTTCACTTATTTGTGGAGCATAACAAATAACATGGAGGACAAGGGGAGATGGAGAGGAGAAGGGAGTTGAGGGAAATTGGAAGGGGAGGTGAACCATGAGAGACTATGGACTCTGAAAAGCAACCTGGGGGTTTTGGGGGGGCGAGGGGTGGGAGGTTGGGGGAACCAGGTGGTGGGTATTAGGGAGGGCACAGATTGCATGGAGCACTGGGTGTGGTGAAAAAACAATGAATACTGTTACGCTGAAAAGAAATAAAAAATTAAAAAAAAAAAGAATAGGTCTTATAACCTCCTATTTCAGAAGCATAGGTGTATTCTTTAGTGCACAGTAGAGGCTCAATATATGTTAATAATTAATTCTTAACAGAAGGCCACTTCCCACTTTGTGTCCATTATAGGGCAAATGCTGTGCAAGGATATGAAGATTCAAAGATGAAGCATAAGGATCTGATCCTCAAAGAACTCACAGTCTAATATAAGAGATAAGTAAACCTATAATTACAATAGTGCCAAAAAGCTAAACTGGGGGGCAGGGAGAAAGAGATGGAGAAATGAGCACACAGTGGGAACTGGTGCTCTCAGATTTCTAGGTTTGTTGGAAATGGTGGGTTAGTAGATTAAGATTACATGAAAAGCTTTCTGGGCTGAAGCATGCTTGAGTCAAGTCCAACAAAAACAACAAAATGCCAGAAGAGGGGTAGAAACATAGAAAAGGAAGGGAAAAAAGGAGCTTGGAGTAGGGATGTAACCCTTAATAATTTATCTTCTATTGTTTCATTCCTGCAAGTTAGTCAAACACTACTGAAATATACTGTATTAATATTGCACACATATTGCTCTTAGTGTACAAGTGTTTTACATTTGTAAAACACCTTACAACAAATAAATTTGGCCATTCCACTGAGTTCTTTAAAGTGAAATTTAATCCACCACGATAAATTTTGTATGTTTAACAAAAGACAACAGTCACAATTACCGTATTAATTCAACTGTTAGCACACTTGGTCTTATATACTGTTAACAATGATATTTTTGCATTTTATATAAGTGTTAGTAAAATTTCAACTTAGGTTATTTATTTATGGAAGACAGGTCTGAGTCCAGGTCATTTCCTTTCTCTATACTCCAAGGAAAAGATCTGGATTCTACACTTCCTTGGATAGAATGATGGGTAGTTTATACTTCATTTTAACTATTAAACTATTGATAACAGTACTATTAATTTTTTAAAAGATTTTATTCATTTATTTGACAGACAGATCATAAGTAGGCACAGAGGCAGGCAGAGGGAGAGGGGGAAGCAGGCTCCCTGCTAATCAGAGAGCCCGATGCAGGGCTCGATCCCAGGACCCTGAGACCATGACCTGAGCCTAAGGCAGAGGCTTAACCCACTGAGCCACCCAGGCGCCCCAGTACTATTAATTTTAATTATAGTCAGGCATACATGCTTTTCAGTAGATCAGTAACTATCTTGTTATTGTAAATCCCATAGGGTAGGCTTAGGTAGAGCAAAAATAACTTGCATTATTAGGAAACAAAGCAATTTTAGAGCTATTAACTCAAATCCTTCCAAAAGTTCTGGGGAAAGAGATATCAATTTGTACTCTATTTCATAATATTTAACAGTATGTTCAAAATGTTACAATTTAATAATCCCTTCCATTTTATCTTCACAATAGCTGTATAAGGTTGGAAGATCAGTTTGTATGTTTACAAATGAATAAAGGTTACCTGACAGAGGCTATATGACTTGCCCTAACTCATTTCTTAAGAGGAAGAACTGGGATTAGAAATTCATCTTCTAATAGCCCAGTTGTTTTAAAAAAATCATCTAACAAAAAACTTCCATAAATTATATCTTTTAAACTGCTATGATAACTGAGCCTTTTACTCATTTACTCTGCTTATGAAATGACCTATTTCTGCACTTCCTCAAGGATTCATTTTATTCATGGTTTATCCTGGTCGGTTCAGCACAGGATAGAAAGTGATTTTATATCAATGTTCTCAGTATGGCTTATATAATTTTATCCTCCCACCAAAAATCCTTCTATTTTTCAGACTTACAAACTAATGAAGACAAAAGAGCTTTAACATGAGCTATCAAACAATAACTGTTACCCACACTAGGTCATTTGGTCAAGTTTCATTCAGTGGCAAAATACCAAGCTACTCTATTTTCTATAACACCAACTCCTGGAAGGAGGGGGGAATTACTGAGAAATGGAAATCTTGTGACAGTATTTCAGTAGTGAAAAATATTTCATCCTCCAGTTCTGGGAGTCACACATCTTGGTTCCTAACCCTGACCTTAGTGCCTAGTGGGAACACAGGCGCAGCTGATGAATTTTTCTAGTTTCAGGGAACAATGAGTTTCCTCACTCCTAAATCAGAATATTAACAAGCAAGCACTCAATTTAGTTTGCAGGGCTGCTATTAAGGACTACACTTCATTACCAGTCACCTGCATCCAGAAAAACGAAGAAGTTCCACAGAAATTATTTGCCCTTGCATGCATTCAAAACCTATACATTTGCCCCAAACCTCTGGCAAACTCCTGCTGCCTTTATCCATACAACCCCTCCCTCAATTTCTAAGAAATGTATAAACTAACTGAAAGGACAAATGACAGCAGCCCTGAACCCTGAAGGGTTCAGGCACAAGAATCACCTCAGACCAGTTCCCCACTCGACTCTCGCCAAAGCAGTCCCGGTTGTCGGACAGCGGTAGCTACCAGGAAACACTGCAACAACAAAGTTACAGACTCCTACCAGTCAGCATCAGTGTCCTCATTCTTCCACAGCTTCCACAAAGGTCACCAACAGGGGACTCCCAGAGCCCCAGCCCTCCTCCCCTTCTCTTCAGCCCATGAGCAGCTATTCAGACAGGAAAGGATACTCTCCATATTCGACATGGCCTACAGCTTTTTGGTGAGGCAACAGCCAGAGCAGTGGTACGAATTTGATATGAGAGGGCTCAGAGTACCGCCCTATTTCTGACCCACTGCCAGCCTGGCTCCTAGGTTTACAATCGTACTTCTGATTCCGTGCCTAGACTGCCCCGTGTGGAACCGCCTACGACCGAGGGGCGGGGCTTGTGTAACTTCAAAATGGCGGCCCCTCCGAGAGGCTGTTAGGCAGCAGTCGCTTGGGGGCGGTGGCGGGCACTAAGGGTTATGCCCCTCCCCCTCACATCCTTAAAGCAGCCCCTAACGGTTTTCCCCACCCGGCTAACCGTCTAGTTCTTTCGTCGTACTCTGAACTCTACTTAACTTTCCGCTCCAGCTCTTTCCTCAGATTTCACGCTAACCTTGGCCCTCCCTTCTGTTCTCAGAGTTTAAGTCCTACGGATGAAGGAAAAGGTATAGGGTTTCTACAGTACTTTAGAAATGTATATAACCCTATGAAGTGAGGAACTATGGGATAAGCGGGGTTGGAAATTTTGAGTTGTGAGGTTTAGCTGAAGTTTTAAAAAAGATTATGATCCTTAATACTTTGAGTTAGACGGCGAAATCAAAGTAAGCCTAGGTTTAAGAGGTGAAGTTGCTGTAAAATACAAATTCGTAATAAATTATTCTTATTTTTCGCAGAAGGGTAAAATACAAAAATTACTATGAAATCTCTCCAAATTGTAATGGATGGGGGCTTAATTGAAACACTAAATACTGCTTGGCGTTTTATATGTGACACTAAAATATTCAAGGTAATTTATTAGACGCCTTCTCTAGATTTATGGGAAGAAAGGGTATCTTTGACAGTATCGCTATATTTTAAGTCAGAACTCTTGGAAATTCCAAGACATGCTTTGGGGAAAATTAGCTAGAATAATTATTCTCTTGCTGAGGAGTTTTATAAGTTTAGATTTAAATTTTTTTCTCATCTTTAAAATTTCAATATGTGGGGGAAGTAATGAATATATAATGGCCTTTTTATCTTTAGAATTGTTTCCTGTTGCACCAAAATGGTTCTAAAAGGTACTGTTTTACATTTTCGTGTTAATGAAGATTTGTAGGCATCACACTGTTAACTAATTATAAACTCTTGATATTAAAAATCCTTTTTTTTTCCTCTAAAGTTTCAGGGAAAGTACAATCTGGAAACCACTTACATAAATGAAGTGTATAAAGACTATATTTACTTTTTGATCTTGCTCTGTCTATATATGTTTCAGATTCAAGATTTACCTTTACAGAGACAAAAAACTTGGCAGAGTTCATCATGGTTTCATCATTTTACATGCTAGATAAACAATTGTATTTCACTGAGAGCTTTTTTTGATATGAAAGTGAAAAATATTTTTAAAAAGTTCTTCCCTAAATGCTTAATATGTATTAATACAGCGCTGTCAGTAAATCCGCATGTAGACTAGAACAATCCATTAAAGCTTATGAATTTCCTTTTTTTTGTTATTTTTAGTTATATGTAGGTAACCTAGAAAATAAGCCTTTTTAAAAAAGTGTTTTTAAAGTGTTTTGCATTTTGTAGAACTTCTTAAAAGGGGGATATTTAGGATCAAATAAGGTTTTTAGTAGAATTAAGATCTAAAGATATTTGTTCAGTTAGCAAATTAGTTATTGTCCATGTTAGGTTAGGAAAAAAAAATGCATAACCTATATCTTGGAACAACTTATAAAATTCAGATATTGTTTTTGTTTTTTTGAGTTCTGAACTAATTTTGACTCCAAAAATTGCCCTCATGTTTTTCTTGGACATCTTATGTCTTAAATTTAGATTTAGAATTTATTTTTGATCTTAGGTATAGTAATAGAAATACTTAAAGTATATGCATATTGTTGCTGTTGAAGCAAGGAATTGAAATGTCTTAAAATAATAAACTTATTTTTATTACAAAGAAAGTATGGGAAGGAAAGACATCAAATTTTAATTGTTTTTATTAAATATTGAATACCTGTAAAATACTTGTAAAACATGAGTACAGAATAAAAAGCAATACAACAGACACTGGTGACCCAGTTTAAGAAAACTACCATTCCTTTTAAATTCCCTTGTGTACCCCTTCCCTAATCACATTTCTTTCCTTCCCCATTTAGAGGCAACTGCTGCTCAAATTTATATATAATTTTCCAGGTTTTCTTTATAGTTTTATCATCGTATTTGCATTCCTAAACAATATATTATTTACTATTGCATATTTCTAAACTCTGTAAATCGTAGTGCTTTTTCTTCATTGACTTGCTTCTGTAATTCATACTGTTCCTTGTCTTCATTATTGCTTGTAACCATAGTTGATTCATTTTTACTGCTGTATTCCACTGTATGAACATTTTGTAATTTTTTATTCATTGTCCTAATGGATATTTGTGTTGTTTCCAGGTTAATAAAGCCTCTGAAAATATATTAGTGTTATATTAACACATATTCTAAACACTTAAGATCAAGAATTTAAGTCTTCTAAATATATTAGGATGAAATCTGCAAATGTTTATTTTATTATAGTGATCATTAAACTTTTTAAAGCCAGATGTAGTCTTTAACGAAATAATTTTTCTCTCTCACCGTAGGAACTATTATTCATTTATTGTTTATTGTATTTATACTTCTTATTATTTTGGGTTATCTTAGATCTCGGTTGTATTTCTTCCACTCTTCCAGATTTAGTAATACCGCTAACCTTGTCTCACCTAAATAGACAAATACTTTTCTCCCTTCACCCTTTGAACAGGGCTATAATGATAAAAATGACAAGCATAGGACCTCCCAAACTGTTCTTTTGGAACTTAGTTAATTCTAAGTATGAAAGTTTAACTGAAGCACTATCAGTTTATTAGTTGATAAACTCAGAAATGGAAAATTTCAATTATGGATACTTAGAAAGATATGTTTTAAAATATCTGTGAATTTTTACCAGGATAATTGAGATGTAAAGAACTAATACACTATCTTAAGTTCACTCCACATCTATTGAATATATTAAAATTTGATGTTATTCAAGTAGAGCTAATGTGGTAAATTATAATAATTCCCTCAGTAAGTTGAGTTATTTTCATATAATCATTCTTAGCTTTCTAAATATTTTACAGTCTACTGTATTAAAAAGAACAAGCTTTGCCTTTTAAAGTTAAAAATATTTATTAAAAATTTTCAGTTAAAATCTAAATTATTTAATTTTTTAAAAAATTAATTTCAGTTTTGTGATAACACATTTTTGTTATATGTTATCAAATGATTTCATTATTTAAGTTTCAGTTAACATACAGTGTAATATCAATTTTGGGTGTACAATTTAGTGATCCAACACTTCTATACAACACCTGGTGCTCGTCACAAGTGCACCCCCTAATCCCCATCACCTATTTAACCCATGCTCCCACCTCCCCTCTGATAGCCATCAGTGTTTTCTCTATAGTGAAGAGCCTGTTTCTTGGTTTGCCTCTCTCTTTTTTCTCCCCATGATCATTTGTTTTGTTTCTTAAATCCCTCATATGAGTGAAATCATATGGCATTTATCTTTCTCTGACTGACTTATTTCACTTAGTGTAATACTCTCTAGCTCCATCCACGTCTTAGGGTCTTTCCTTTTTTTAAGTTATTTTATTTAAACTCAATTAATTTATGTATAGTGTATCATTAGTTTCAGATGTAGAGTTCGATTATTCATTGGTTGCCCAGTATTCAATACATCAAGTGCCCTCCTTAATGACCATCACCCTGTCTCCCCATTTCCCCACCAACCTCTCCTCCAGCAACCCTCAGTTTGTTTCTTATAGTTAAGAGTCTCTTATGGTTTGTCTTCCACTCTGGTTTCATTTTATTTTATTTTTTCCCTCTCTTCCACTGTGATCCTCTGTTTTGTTTCTTCGTTGGGTCTTTCTTGTTCATAATGGGAAAAGTTTTTCCCTAGGCAGGCAACAAACACCTAGCTGGTTTCATTTTTCTGTTGTTTTTTTTATTTTCAGAATTTCCTAGCCTAACACTCTTCAAGTGGCAAGAGAAAGATTAGAGCTACAGAAGCATTAAAACTCTATTAGTTGAGGTGAATAGATGATGATGTAGGAACAAAAGTTCAAAGACAAGAAGAATGGGTTTGAGTGGCGGCAGTAGCTGAGTGTGAGATTCAACTGAATAGAAAAGTCGTAGGGACATCTGGGTGGCTCAGTTGGTTAAGTGGCTGCCTTTGGCTCAGGTCATCATCCCAGAGTCCTGGGATCAAGTCCCACATCAGGCTTCTTGCTCACCAGGGAGCCTGCTTCTCCCTCTGCCTCTGCCTGCCACTCTGCCTGCCTGTACACGCTCTCTCTCTCTCTCTCTCTCTGACAAATAAATAAATAAAAATTTAAGAAAGAAAGTCTTGGATAGTTAGGAAAAATAGATCCACACATTTATCATTTTATAAGTGATAATTCTTAAGATTTCATTGTTATTTTAATAATAAATGGTGATATTTAGTGATTGTAATACATAGTTATCAGAAAGAGAATTTCTCTAGAAATCTTTGATTTTTAACAGAGCACTCAAGGCTTGAAAATTTGACTTTGCCAGGAAAACTTTAAAACTTGAATGATCAATGCAATTATATCTTGTCATTAGATGAGTTGATTGATTCTTAAAGTGTGAAATGGTGAAAAAGAATAAAGCATCTGCTATTATTAGAGATACTTTCCCACTTTGGGATGATTTCAAATTAGTTTTGAGAGTTGTATAATTCAGAAATTCTTTAACATAGGTGTAGGTGCTCATAGAGAAACTCATTTTTAATAAAACTTTTCCATGTTTCTATTATTTTACCATCTAGGAGCTGTTTGAAGAAAACTCTTTAAGAAAAGAAAAAGCAAAAATAAGAGACTTTTATCAGAAAGGTGAAGGCAAGGTAAAAAAAAAAAATACTCACTCTCTTAAAAGTCTATTACGCTCTACTCTTGTATCCCATTTTCTTGGCCACAGCACCACACACTTAGTTGTAGATACTGCTTTTATTTACTATTACTTTCTTACCATAGACTGATTGTGGAATCTCAAGTCAAAATTCTCTCAAAGTCATTCTCATGGTTTTAGAAATTTATCTGATAATGGGTTAGAACAGTGTTAGAATGTTTTATAATTTCTTTGAGTTCTCTATATTTTAGTACATATATTCTATTTCTTAAAATTCCAGTATACTTAACATACATTCTATTATTTTCAAATATTATTTTTCCTAAAATCAGTTGTAGTGTACTCCACAATTCTTCCCTCTGTGTCAGGGTTTTTTATCCAATGCTATAGACATTTTGGGCTGGTCAATTATTTGTTTTTGAGGGCTTCACTGTACATTGTAGGGCATTTAGCAGCATCCTCGGCCTCTACCCTCTAGATACCAGTAGCTTCCTACCACCTCCAAAGTTGTGAAAACCAAAAATGTCTCCAGAGATTGCCAAATATCCTCTGGAGAATAAAATCACTTCCGGGTAAGAACCACTAATCTATCTCTAGAATTATCTAGTGCTGCCTTTATATTAAGTCAACAGATACACAACATTAACAACAAAACATCTAAAATAACAACAATGAAACATCTCTCAGCTTATTCTTTTTTAGGGATAACCATGGAAAACGCAATGCACCATAACATGTCTAGATTTTGAACTATTTTACTGAAATTGGTAAAATTGGATCCAGGAAAGAGATTTTGAAGTCGTTGTAAAATTTTTCACTTTGAAGACATTGGAAAGAACAAAACATTTAGAGTCATTGAGAGCTAGATTTGATTTTCTGCTTCTTATATTTAATACATGATTATCTAGGACAAGTTATTTAATTTCTTTGTTTCAATTTCCTCATTTGCAAAAACAGGGGTAATAGTATTTATTTCCCAGATTTATTATGAAGTTTAAATGAGATTACCCTGAATGTTAGAATACCCAGAGGCTCTCAGAAATGATAGCTTAGTAATGTCTCCTGCAGCCAAAAAACCCTTAACAAAGAGGTAAACATCAAGAAAGGGATTTGAAACACAAGAGAAAATCATTCTGATATAAAACCATGTTACATTTGTCCTTGGAAACATTGTGGCATCTTTGTTCATCACTTCTTGAGAAAGAATTAATGTCAAGGGCGGGAACAGAGAAGGAGTTATAAAAAGTTCTAGAAGTGCTTGGATCAGACTAGACTAATATTAATAGAATATTTCTTATTTTCCATAAAGTGGAAGACTCAGCATAAAATCATGGAGTATATGGGTAGAGAAAATATGAATTTGTTCCTAGTATCTTAAGCAACTAAGAGTAGGTGATCTTTCTGTGACTCAGCCCTACTCAGTCATAGAGGGAAGTATTCCTTTTTTTGTTTTTAATAAGTTTATAGTATATGCTATCAGTATTACCTGAGTCTCTTTGTAGTTTTATACGAAAATTTATTTTTATAAGAAATTTTTAAAATACAGAGTATGTAAAAATAATATATTAAACATCCATGTTTCTACCTCTTCCAAGAATTTACAACAGTCAATATTTTTAAAAGATTAATTTGTTTATTTTTGAAAGATAAGGGGGAGGAGGAGGAGCAGAGGGAGAGGGACAAGCAGACTGCCTGCTGAGCTTGGAGAAAAATGGATCTCAGGACTCTTAATATCAAGACGTGAGATCAGGACCTGAGCCAAAGCCACGTGTTGAATGTTTAACTAACTGTGCCGCCCAGGTCCCCTGACAATAGTCAGTATTTTGTCACACTTGTTTCCAGTTCTTTTTTTTTTTTTATAACAGACTCCCCTCCCCCCCTTTTTTTTTTAAGATTTTACTTATATATTTGAGAGAGAGAGCATGAGAGGAGAGAGGTCAGAGGGAGAAGCAGACTCCCTGCTGAGCAGGGAGCCCGATGTGGGACTTGATCCCAGGACTCCAGGATCATGATCTGAGCAGAAGGCAGTTGCTTAACAAACTGAGCCACCCAGTCGCCCCTTAAAATAAAATAAATAAAACAGCATAGTGAATTTGAAGTCTCCTTTGACTACACTCACTAGTCTTATTCTCTGCTCTCCCTCTTGGAAACAACTACTTTCATGAAGTACTGTGTTTATTCTTTTCCATGCATAAATATACGTTCATGGGAAATATACAATATTTTATATATGTCTTTAAATTTATATCAGTATTACCCTTAGTATATGTCTAGGTTCCATACCTTTTACTCAACATTACTTATGAGACCTACCCATGTTGATATTTATACATGTATATATGTAATAATGTAATATCATGTAATAATGTAATAATGTAATATCATATAAATAAATATGGCTCATTTTATTTCTCCATTCCCTCTTCATGGTAATTTATAGGTTGTTTTCATATTCGTTTCCAATTACAAGAAATGCTATGGTGACTAACTATATAACACTGTACATATTTGCAAGAGTTCTCTAAGGTGTGTGCTGGAAGTAGAATTACTGGGACATAGGGTAGAAATAGCTGCATTAAGATAAATGAAAAAGTACTTTATATGTTAAAAAAAGTTTTGTATACTGAAAATGAAGATTCAAACAGGAGTTAAATTTGTATGCATTTATTGGAAGAATTTATGGTTTTTATATGGGATAGTTTAGAAGTCAGATATGTGAGAACAGTTCAATGAAATATTGATTGCCTAGTCTGTGCTCAGAACTGCACAACTGATAGCATCAGAAACAGAATACTGAGGAAGATGGACTAATCCAGAATAGCTTTTATTATGTTCTTTCCAGTCAAAAGGTAAGACTGTCTACAGGACAATGTCAGTGTACCAGGCAAAAGAATACAAAGTTTGAGTATATCCTTCATTGTCTGTTTGATTACCATAGCCTTGGTCTAGAAGGTTTATCATATGCTTCCCTCTTCTCTGAACCTCACAATTTTAAAGACTATTGTTGATCAGTTGTAGTTGAGGTATACTGAAAAGTAACAATTTCATGTATATTACTCTTTCCTAAAATGCGTATTGGGTAAGGAATGTGACGATATAGAGGGGAAATATTGATCCATCATAAAACTAGAATAAAAGAGGCAGTCAATTAAAAGGCAAATTCTGACAAGACTGTAAAGAAAAAAAATAAAAATTTGTGGAAAAAATGTAGAATAGTAAGAAGCTAATCCTATGGGTACCCTTGAGAGGAATTTATTCAAATGGAATTTATTAGATTTTTCATTGAGATAACCACTTTCACCACAACAAGTCTCAAATTCCATGTTTGGCCAAAAAAGGCTTAAAATTTCATTTCACAAATTATTCTGGACCTCGTGTTATCTCAGTTCTCTGAAATCAAAAAAGTGACTTTATATGGTAAGTAAATCCAGTTGACCTATTTCTAAGTCAGGCCCTAAGCTGAAGCATAATGAGACATAGGTGATGATCCAGACTACACAAAAGTTAATAACCTATTTCTTTTTTTTTTTCAAATTTAATTCTTTGCTAAAAGAAATTGAACATTTCATGTCTATCTAACTGAAGTTTCCCTAACTGGAGGTAAGATACAAAGTTTAGAGAGTCACAAATGTATGAATGGAGGGAAAAAGAAAGGTTATGGAACTTGCTAAAGACTATACATCAGGTTAGTGTGAGTGAAGCCTTTCATATTTTTATTTCGCCCTACAGATAACCCTTCATTTAAGATGTATTTATATACATGGTAGAAAAGATCATTTTGAAAATTCCCTTTGACAATTACATTAATAAGTAAAGTATAGTTTTAATGAGCAGTTACTCAACTTTAGGTAGAGGGAGTGAAAAAAAGATTATGGATATATATTTGATAAGCATATTCTCCATTATATTATTCTTTTATATTTCTTCTGTTTTATTTACACTAGCATTATTTCTCTTAGTGTTCCTTTCTCCTTTCTTATTAGCTTTTCCCTAATTTCTTTTCTTAATAATTCTCATATTCATCCTCAGTACCAACCCTTTTGGATACTTTTAAAGTCACACTTAACCAAGGAATCTCAAGCTCAACCTAGATTTCTATATTTAGACTCAGGAAGGTTTCCTGGAATCCATAGGATACAGTGCAGTTAAGGTGAAGATTTAGTTAATAATGTTATATTATGCAAATAAGGTCCATGCCAGGTGCATGAGTGTATAAAAGCAGGAATTTATTTCTTCTATTGACTTCTTTTTCCTCAAACCAGCAGTTACAACACTAGTGAATAGTAATAAGTATGATAGTTATGTT